>NW_025050945.1:0-12905 GCF_019279795.1 Protopterus annectens
TCTTCCACAATATTGTTAGGGGACAAAGTATGGGGACTTCTAGGTATAACCCTACAGAGAAAGGGTTTCATCAGGTTTACTAGATTTGGATGGGAGGTTGGCATCTGGGGTTATAAGATGGCGATATTACAAGAGGACATGATAATATACTAGAGTTGAGGTCTGGAGCAGCTCCCCTTATTTTTCTGAATTGGGTCATGGTATTGGCATACCAATGACACTACTAAAGGTTCCACTGTTTTTTCTTTGTTTTATACCAAAGATGTGGGTGGTATCAAGGATGTGGTAAGGAAGCATTGGGACATATTGATGGTGGACCCAAAATCAGAGATATAGTTGGTGATATACCTAAAACAGGGACTAAGAACAAAAAAAACATCAAAAGGCTACTATGTGACAGGGTGCCCAAACAGTCCTGAAACCATATTTTGTATGGCACTAAAAGTGTGGTAAATGTAATTTTGTGAGTTTTTTTGGGAGGATTCAGTGTTCATACATCCAAGCACACATATCCCATACACTTTTAAGGTTAGAGGCGATTGCATGTCCAGAGACCAGGTCTATTTAGCTGTCTGCCTTGTTTGCTCGTTTTACATTGGTAAGGCGAATAGATGTTTGAAAATCGGTAAGGAACATCAGTACAATATTAGGGTTAAGAATTGCACCAATGCAAAGCATGTTATGGACACCGATTGTACACATAAAAACCTTTAGGATTGTAAAAGATAAATGTTACTAGTAGAGGTGGTGATATCTGGGCCATTTGAGTAGAAATGCCTGGATTTTGAAGCTGAGGTCAGATGGCCCCTGGGTTAAACCCGAAGGTCTCTCTCAGCCCTTTTTAAAAGATGAGGAGATTGTAAGTTAAATAAAGTTTTACTTAATGTTTTATGACATTAGTTAGAATTATATAAACATGTAGATTGATTTTGGGGCTTTTTAACCTATTGTCCCATGAAAATATGTATGTAGTAGATTTTAATTGAGTTGGTTGCTAAGGAATGAACTTGCTGTTAACAAGCAATTGATTGTTTTTTCCCCTTTTTTAGTATTTAAGACTCATTGATTTTGTATTTTAGTGAGTCTGATAAAACCCCAGGTGGCCCCTCGGGTACCGCTGTAAAAAAGCGGATTTTAACCAAATCTTTTTTTGGGACTTGCTGTGCTGACTGGATTGATGAGATTTATGTGACATTTTATTTTATTCCCTTTTTGACTGTTTTTCTAACCCTTTTGTTCCCTTTATTATATTAAAAATGTAGTGTGCAAATGGGTATGCTGAGAAGATGCACTTGGAAAGAAATGACATGTGGATATGATAAAGAAAGGTTTTCATGATTATTCAGCAGAATACCAGGGACAAAAGAAAAAAGTACTTGAATTAATTGCAAAAGGAGCTCCAATAGTGATAGAAGAAGATAAAAAAGATAACAATGGTAGATTTATAGTACTAAGGGGCTACTGGCAAGGGAGAAGGATTACACAAACATGTATTTATATTCCACCTAAAACTTCTATAATGGATTTTAAGAAAATTCTGGGAGAAATAATCAGATTTCAGCAGGGCATATTACATATAGATGGAAATTGGACATTGGTTTTCAACAGTGAAGGTTTGTTTGGTGGCCCACAAGGGAAATCTAACAGAGGATAGTAGATTTTTAAAGAAATTTATAAACTATTTGGCAGGGAAGGTGTGAATTCAGTACTAGGATTTGAGTGAATTTACATATTTCCCAAGATACAAAAACTGGGCTAGGCTAGATAGTTTACATTTCACAGGAACAAATGCATTTAATTGAAGGTCTTGTAATGCACCAAATAACTTTCAGATCACAAAAATAAAACTAAAATAAAAATTCAGGGAAGTGCAATAAAAAAACAAGACACTGGCACTTTCCCACTTATCTGTTGAAAAGAGAGGAATTTAAGGAATGGGTAGCGGAAATTATTCAGGAAATATTACAGAAGATAGAAATGTCTAATGAAAATATAGTTAGAAATTTGGATAAAATAAAAGTAGACTTTAAAAATAGGGTGGAAATAAAAGAAAGGGAGATATAGTTAAGAAATAAGTATTATTTAGGGGACTGACAAATATTAAATATTGAAAAAGAAGAAGCAACTGCAGAATGCTAAACAGAAAATAAGGGATTACCTTGATAATATAAAAAGTTTAGAAAGATTGCTGTTAAGCCACTTTTTTTTATAATAAAAGCTGTTAGCACAACAACTCAGGCAAAAGAAGGTAGAAAGGGCTGCCCCCAAGCTTAGATAGCCTACAACATGGAAGGTAACAGGAGATCCTGTTGAATTATTAGATGTATTTTGGAAATTCTGTGAAAATCTGTGTAAAGGAGAAAATAGGAAACAAGAAAAGGTACAAGTGGAACTTTTTTATGGAATAATTAAATATGCTAAGGTTAGAGGTGGACAAGGCTCAGTTACCAACAGGAGAAGATGAGATAAAAATGGTGATGTATAACCAAACTACAGGAAAGTTCCCAGGAGTAAATGGTTCTGAATTTTGGAAGCTAGGGGGGAAAAACGATAAAGATCTGGAAGGTTTTGTTTAACAGTATCTTTAGATTTGTTTAACAGTTTCTTTAGAGGAGGAGAAGTACCAACATCCGGGAAGAAAGCAGTGGTAGCTGTAATACCTAAAGAGGGTAAAGATCCACCCGATCCAGCTTAAAAGGCCATTTTTACAAAACTTTATTATAAAGTGTTTTTTTAAATGGTAAAAGAATGACAAAAGTGATCAAAATTAACACATATGGATCAATGGGTTTTTGTGGAGGAGCAAACTTTGACAACTTTAACAAACATTGATGATAGAGGAAGAGAATGAAAAAAATTTCCACTGTTTTGGTGGGTCTTGATCAGAGAAAGCATTTGACAGGTAAGCTGGGATTTTGAGTTGGGCAATGGAAGCATTTGCTTTCCCCTGATACAATTATAAGGTTGATTACGAAGATGTGGGGGGATTGGAGATGAAAATTAAATTAAAGTGGGTGTTTTCCCTCTCTGATTTTTTTTGCTTGAGCAGAAGAATCGGGAGAGGTGTCTCCTTTCCCATTATTATTTGCACTTATTTAGAACCATTGGCAAAGAAAATAAGGGACTCAGAAATTCAAGGATATAATTGGTATGGTAGTCAAGAAAGACAGGTTCTATTTGTAGATATTATTTTATCCCCGATAAAACCAAAAAAGACATTACAGTGTTGTGGAACATTTTGAGAGGGTTTCAAATCTTTTAGGATACAAAATTAATGAAGCAAAAACAAAGGCAATATGGAAAATTTTATGTACCCCCCAAATTGGTTCAGCAATATCCTATTTATGGGGACAGGATAAAATTAACTATTTAGGAGTATGGATTAAAATGTTTCCCGGTATGGCAGCTAAGGATATGTGGGAAGAGACTAAACAAAAGATAACCCAAAAAACTGAGAAATTGGAAGCTTTTTATATGGATATGGATAGTAAGATACAACCAGTTAAAATGTTTTGGTCACTTTTATGAACCAGAGGAGAAGTTGTGAATAGCAATTAAAAAAGAGCTGAAGGATTTTGTCTGGGAGGGAAGGATGGCAAGAGTCAAGTGGGATAAGGTGATTCTTCCAACAGAACAAAGTATATTGGGATTACCCAATTTAAGGGTATTTCAGAGCTACACAGTTAATTTAATTCTCCTGTACATAACATGATCAGAAACCTATAATTCCAAGTGGAAAGGGGATGATGAGGAGACTAGGATTTTGGATGCAGCCCTTTTAAAGGGAAATAACAATAATCATGCAGAATATTTTATGTTTTTATTTATTTACACTTGTTTACTGGGAAAGTCCACTGGGCTGGGTGAGGCCGGGAAAAACTCCACAAAAGCATATATCAGAAAAAAAAATTTAAAAATTAATTGGTACATATTCATAAAGTAGCAGATAGTTTTTAAAAACTAAGCCAACACGTGAATGGAGAAAGAGATTCTGCAGTAGGAATACTGCAAGGGGTTAAAACAATAGGCAAGAGGGGGAAAGGAATTTATTGGAGAAAACTGGCAAAGTGGTATTCAGAGCAAATGAGAGGGAAAGGTAATAGAATGGGAAGATACCTGACTGTAGGTTAGATATTGCCTTCCTTTTCAGGGTTGATATCAGAGTATAGGCAAAGAGAAAGAATGGGGGTGGCTAAATGAAAGACCAGCACTGGTAGAATCTAGAACAGAAGCTGCTGTTAAGAAAGGGTAATATTAGTAGAGCATATAAAATATTGCATGATAACTATAAGAATCAGTCAAAGGAGGTTAGAAAGGATTGGGAAGAGAGGTTGGCTAAGTAATTCACAAAGAAACAATGGGGATATATATTTGTCTCCCAAATATACAACAAAATCTAGAAGATTTAGAATTTTGCTTGGAAATGTTTTAATATTTTATAAAAAAATTCCAGAGAATCCTTCTTAGGGATTCAGCAAATGTTGGGGGTGTGATGGGGAAGAAAGAGGGAATTGGAAACATATGTTTGGGGAGGTGTGATGGGGAAGAAAGAGGGTTTGGGAAAAATATGTTTGGGGGCGTTGGGTTTGGGACACTTTAAAGATTCCCCAGACAACTCTTATCAGTGATGCAGGGTGAGCAAATTGGTGTAACTAGGGAAAAGATTTTTATGAGCTATGATACAGGGTCTATATCAGATTGTTGAATGCTGACAACCCAAATTTCAAACTTTGAACTTGAAATTAAGTCGGCGTTGAATGTAAAAACAAAACACTCAAACCCCAAACAAAAACACTCTATGCAGGGGCAAGCCCCATGCCTCCCCAAACCCCTGCTACTTAAATATACCAACTCCGAGATCCACTACAGTGCAGTAAAGGGGAAAACTTCCTTCCCACACTCTTGGCGATCTCCGTTATCGTTCAACGTTTTACACGAACTTTCAAGTTCAAGTTTAGTTTCAAAGTGTCAGCATTGACATTATGATATAGACCCATGATACAGAATCTGAATTGGCTAAACATAGTAAGGCCTTTCTGAGTCTATTTTTTTTCTAAAAAAGGGGAAATAAAGTCTAAACCAGCTGTACTAGTAGTAGTGATATAGTAACAGAGAAAAACAACTGGAAATTTGGGGTCTTTAGAAAAGGGTAGGACAAATTACATAAGAAAAATTGGAATTGTGGGGAAAAATAAATACAGGGAGGTAAGATTTAATAGAAGGTAGGATTTGAATTTTGTAATATTTGACAATGATTGGGAGATTATAAGTGATGTATAATGTTTAAATAAAATTGTCAATATGGTTTGTGATGTTAGGTGCTTTTAAAAAATATCTCACTGTGGTTTGTTTTCATTTATGTTAAATGTATGGTTTGTCTATGACATAAGTGATAATTTAATAAAGATATTTCTTTTTAAAAGCAAAATTCTGTATAGATCAGCTGTTATGCACTTTAGAGCTGTTAGTCAATTGTAAATTGTAGGAGTTGATAGGGTCTGTAGTGTTTACTTCCTCTTGGTACTGACCTGTCCCAGACAAGGATTTGAAGTGTCCCCCCTTCTGTTGAGACTGGGGGAAATTGAGTGGCGTGTGATCAAGTATGGTGGGTGTGTTAAGGAGGTGTGAAGTTGTGCACTTCTGGTAGATAATCATTTGTTGAAGTAGCCCACAATGTTTGAGTGGTGTGGAACTAGCTTTCCTCTGGGATTCAGGATGTGGGAGTGAGTGGGACAAAATGTTGAACTTGGGTCACTTGTCACTGAAAGTGTCCTGGTGTCTGTAAATGTCTACATCCAGTCTGGTTTGGCTTTACTGGGCTGATTGTATACATAATGACTTAAAAAAAAAAGTAAAAAATTGTGAGCTTTCAGAAACCATGTAGCTGAAACACTGGTATGTCTTAAGGGGTCATTTACATATATCCCATGGGCCTCCACTACAGGTGGTTTAAGGTATTACACAGTGTAGACTTTTGCTTGACTGGGTCTTTTTTGCAGGTTTTTAGTGATAGGATTGGATGCAACTGGGGCTTTTTAAGTAAAGATTTTGCAACATTACCATTTAAACTGTTTTGGTGATTCATAGCTACATTGATGCAATTTATTTATAACTCAGAATAAGAGATTTTCAAATGCAGGTATCTGTAGGAAGGTGAGACCTAAGACCGAAACATTCTAAGTTAATGACCACTTATTTTGGGACTGGGAGCAGTAGAGAACATGTGGTTCTTTGATTTGGTTTCTGGTTGGTGTACTTTTTTGTCGAGTTTGTTTATCCTCTTCATGTTAGCATCTGTTTTCCTTTGGGATTCTTTTACTACTACATACAAAACTTGGACAGTGACTTGGCAGTTAAATTTTTAGAAGTCCCATCCCGGTTAGGTTCCTGCCTTATGTCTGTTGCCTGCTAGGATAGGCTTTGGCTTCCTATAACCTTGAATTGTATGTAGCAGAAACTGAAAAATGGATGGTTATTGATACTAAACTAAACTCTTTGGAAGTAACCAAGTGTGCTGATGCAGAATTTCAACATTCATTAACGCTTTTTCTATTTTCTAGTATCGCCTGCTGCTTGTGTCATTTTCCGCAGCATGTAGATCGAACTGCATGTGATTGCTTTATCAGCACTACTTTGCAATGGTTGTATTATGTTGGTGCTTCCTCTCATTTGTTCATGTCCTTGTGATAGTTTGTAGTAGAAATCAGCATCCATTGTGCAGAACTGCCTGGCATATATTTACATATCTGTTTTCACTAGGTAGGTGGCTTCTCCAGAGGACACTTTTCAGTCAAGACCTTGACCAGATGAAATCAGTAGATTACATTTCAAAGATTTTTCTTACAAGCATAAATTTACTTATGTACCCTTGATTATAATTACATGCTTTTACAAATGGAATGAGTATCTTTTAATAAACAAGCATAGTTGCCAGCCCAAGTTCTGCTGCTGTTTTCTGTTACTGAGAACTAACTGCTTCATAACTGTGCCAATGATAGAGGGATAAAGTCCTGACTACAGCCTAGGTGACCAGAGTTTGATTGGCAGCTCATGTTTACTGCACAAGCAGGGTGATGGGAACATCCATACTGGGGAGTGCTTCAGTAGCAGGGCCTTGGTTAGAGAATGGAGATGGGTCACAATGTGAGAGAGCCAGTGTGAGAATGAAGTGGGCATGCTCATGGGGCCAAGTGTGAGAATGAAGTGGGCATGCTCATGAGAGCCAGTGTGAGAATGAAGTGGGCATGCTCATGAGAGCCAGTGTGAGAATGAAGTGGGCATGCTCATGCAGAGCCAGTGTGAGAATGAAGTGGGCATGCTCATGAAGCCAGTGTGAGAATGAAGTGGGCATGCTGGGTGTGAGAATGAAGTGGGCATGCTCATGAGAGCCAGTGTGAGAATGAAGTGGGCATGCTCATGAGAGCCAGTGTGAGAATGAAGTGGGCATGCTCATGAGAGCCAGTGAGAATGAAGTGGGCATGCTCATGAGAGCCAGTGTGAGAATGAAGTGGGCATGCCACTGAAGCCTCTGATGGTAGTCTTTGTTGATATGTGTGTGGGACAACATGTGAATATGGAGGGACATATGCAGTCCTTCCAGTGACACAAGTGCTCACACCACCAGGAGGGTTAGTTTACAGATAATACCCTCATTGCCAGGATGTGGGAGGGCACAGACTCATGATGTCTGCCTATACAATGACCCTCAAGGTGGTTCTCACCACAGCAGCCTGATGGTAACCACTGCTGGGAAGTGACTTGCTCGAATTCTGTACAGGGTTCTTTGGTAGTAGTCAAGACAGAGGAATAAAAGCATGAAGAAAAAATTGCTGTCCGTTCCCTCATTCCTTCATGTCGTGGCTCTTTTATTTCCATTGTAGAACCCATCCAGGCTTCAGTGTAGTTTAACTCCTCCTTCCTGTGATAATATCCAGGTGTTAAGTTAGTCGAAAAACTCTCTAGTACCTTTTCAGGTTTTTTTTTTTAATTTTATTTCTTCCTGACACAAGTGTGCATCTACAGTTAAATGTAATTTTTACAAGGTTAGTGAATGATGGATTATTTATTTATTGTTTACGCAGTAAAGAGTAGAGATAAGTTGTACTGCAGCATTTCTCATTTCTTTCAGTGAACTTATCATTTATCCAAGTATTTATAGATGACTATAAACAGACAGTATGATGCTGCCATGGTAATTATGTAGTGTTAGCTGTCGGTCACAGATTGAGCAGAGCTGCAGGGCCAAATGCCAGCTCTGTGTTGGGAATAGGTGCATACATTTGCTTGGAAATACAGCTTTGAATATTTAACAAAATTTGCAGTTTTCACTAATTTTTCTAGAATAAGATTTAACTATATTGAGGTTTTTTTTTTTTTTTTTTTTTTTTTTTTTTTTAAGTTTCTTAAAACAAATCCAAGTAACTTGGTAAAAAAGAAACACACTTTCTGGAAGCCGTGCTGTAAGTAGATTGTTAAGCACCCCGCTTTGCTTAAGATCAGGCATCTCACTAGGCAGTTAAACCTGCTGAATTAAAAAAAAAACAAGTCTGTTTCTGCTTACTATATCTGGCGATGTGTCCATGACTTTCTTAGTTTAACAGAGTGTGTTACTCCTTTCTGGCAGCATTCACCAAGTGCTTTACAGCCTTGAAAGCTGGCCAAACACTTGGTGCTTTCTTTTTCTCCTTCTGTAAGTAGTAGTAAGTGGAGCATATAAAGCTCCATGCACTAAAACAAATTATGATCAAATCTCCAGTCATTACCCATTAGTTTGTGTTCTCGAAGCAGATGCAGAGATTCACCTCTCTCTTTTTTTTAAAGGCATTTATAAATTAATTTAAATTAAAACAAACTGTATTAACATATTTTCAGTTGCAATCACCAAGATTCACCTCTTGAGGTGAATTTCTTAGCATCCGTGTTGCAAAACATAATAAGCCAGTTATGAATGGCAACTCGATCATAATTCTCTGTAATGTCTGTACTGTGAAATGTAATGGGCTGGCATCCTGTTTGGGATTAGTTTCTTCTCCTTGCATCCAATACTGGTGGCATTGTAGAGCCTTGATCTGTGCAGTCCGGCTGAAACAGATTAAGTGGTATTTGTAACATGAATTAGTAAGCGAATTAATGACTTACTGCAGTGGCTAGACTTGAGTATCTAATCATATGACTATTTTTCCAGTGAAGTTTTTGGATTTTGAATTTATTTATTTTATTTATTTATTTTACATTTGTTGGCAGGGATAGTCCGACTGGATACATGTCCATTTTCAGTGGAGGCCCGGGGAGAAAAGCTTCAAGATAATAATTCATCTTGAACATTTAGTAAATGCTAGTTTCAAGCATATTACAGTCATAAGCAATACCAGCATTTAACACATATAGTACTAACTTATTATAAAACACTTTACAAAACATAACATTATTTTTAAAGTTAAACATACATAACATTACATTCAGGTTTAAGACACACTGAGCAGCAGTTATACAATTGACCCTTCCTGAAATGGAGTGGTAGAAAAAAGTTAGAAGTAGTAGAAGGTAAGGCACCTAAGAAATAGAGAGTCACTAGTCAGGGTTAGTGCAAGGACAAACCAATGAGTTTTGAAGTATTTCTTGAGTTTGTTTTTGAATTGATTTAGTGAGGGTTCTACGGTCAAGTCAGCTGGGAGTCTGTTCCATATTTTTCCAACAGAGTTGGCAAAGGAGTCTCCAGCCAAGTAGTTGGATTTGTATGTTTGAACTAGGAGTCTAGTGGATGATGCAGGGGGGTGGTGGTGTAGGGCTGATAATATTTTTAGTGCAGGTGTATTTTCGGGTTTGGTAAAGGACTTTATGTGCCACTATTAGCTGGTTGAACCGCAGTAGGTTTGGAAGTTCAAGCCATCCTAGGTGATTTAGGATGTGATAGTGGTGTTTTAGGCTGTGCCAGTAGCAAATCTGGCAATGTGGTTATAGCAGGATGATAGTTTATTAAGATCTATTTTTATTTAAGTTGGAGAATCGAGGTGAGGCGTAGAGAAGAGTTGATAGCAGAGGGGAAAAGGGCAATTGCAGTTTAGCAAGTGGGGTAAGGAAAGGTTTGATTATGTAAAGAGACCCAATTTTTTTATTAATGGTTTTGATAGTTTGATTGATATACTCATAAAACTTCAGGTTGTTATCAACTATGACACCCAGTAGTTTAGTTTGGGCTTCTGGGGAGATGATAGTGCCATTGTTACCATTATGTTGAAAGATGGCAGGGGTTCTGCATGGGGGGAAAAAGGGGGCAACTTAGTTTTGTTGGGGTTTAGGATTAAATGTTGATTGGAGAGCCATTTTCCACTGTATTGAAGGTATTTTGGGTTAATGTGAATAAAGTAGCTGGTGAGGTGTCAGAACAAATTAAGGTGGAGTCATCCATATTGAATGCAGGCAGCATCTGGGATGACTGAATGAATGATTTTAGTAATGCATTTATTTGCAGAAAAATTGCAGTTCAGATGAGCTTAATATTTGTCTGTAATGTGGGAATTAAAAAAAAAACAAAAACCAGGGCGTCAGTAAAAACACTTTAATAGCGAGCAAAGTTTTTGAAATAATCCTTTCTCAATACTAAAATACATAAGTGCATTCTCGATATAAAAGGTCCCAAAATAGTCACATGACCGACAGCCAAAATCATATGACCCACAGTAAAAATGACATAACATAAATAAAATTCCTAATAAAAAAATTCTAAAATTATAAAAGATATAAAAAAGTACATGAAAAGATACAGAATATAACAAAAAAAAAACAATCAATTCAAAGCTTAATTCTGCTAAGCTTAGTCAATATAGGTTTAATACTAACCATATTGTTTAGGCCAGGAGGTGAGTCACTAGCCAATCTTAGAATCCATCTATATTCTTTAGTTTCCCAAAACATTGTTTATATCCCCACCTCTAATAGAAGGAATTACAGAATCTATAACCCTAAATTTAAATGTATGTCCATCTCCACAATCCAAAATATGTTTATAAAGTGCATTTCTATCTAACCTCCTAATATCTGATTTATGTTCTGTGATTCTCTCTTTCAACTTCCGTGTAGTTTTACCTACATAGAACGAATCACATGCCATACAGGTGGCTAGGTATACTATATGTGTGGTAATGCATGTTGCAGATGTATAGAACTTAAATTTTTATTAGTTACAGGATGAAAATAAATCACTATTCTCACAAAAAATATTTTCACAACAGGAACAGCTGTAACATTTATATGTACCAGGTTTAGATGAATTAAAAGCAAAAGTGTTATTAGGAAAGTCCTTATAACAAAGGGGGCCCCTTGAGAGTCCTCATATTCCTATAGGCAAAGTATGGTCTGTTGCCTAGACAAGCTTTCAACTCGTCACTAGCCATGGGTTAACCAATTATTACTAACAATCTGCTTAATTAAAGGTGTTTTCAAGTTAAATGAAGTCACATACCTAATAGGTGTTTCCTGTATAGTGGAAATATCAGCTTCCCTTGTCTCAGGTACAGAGCTAGAAAATCGGTTTCAATGAAGTCTCCTGTCCTCTAACAACTTCATCTTCTCACTGTGTACATGCCCTCACTGTACCCACTGGAGGCAAAGTCAATCAGCATGTCATCAAGTTGTTCATAGAATTTATTATTTTCAGTGTTATATCTACTCAGCCTACAGAACTGTGATCTAATTGTCCCCTTAAAAAAATGGGGGGCATGCATACTGGTGGGTGGGTATACCTCCCACTGACATCCTTCCTATGTAGGCATGTGCTAATAATGTCCCCATCAATGGTTACATTAATATCCAGGGGTAATGGTGTTGTCTGGGAAAAACATTTTGAATTTCAAAAAGGGGGTACTGAGTTCAGAAATAACATAAACTCATCCAGTTCTAATAGTGTACCATCCCATAGTAAAAGCAATCATCAACAAAACGTTGAAAAAAATTTTAAAATGTTCTCTATAGGGATTAGTATCACAAAATAGGAAGTTTTCTCCCACTGATAAAGCACTAGATTTGCGTGGTGTTGCTGGAGGTGCCCATAGCCACACCTGTTAATTGCAAATACAGAGACCCTTCAAACAAAACACATTGTTCCTTAGCACCACATCAATAAGGGTACAAATATTTTCAATATTTCCAAAGTCAGGCTGAGGGCAGGAGATCAAGAACTCCCTTAACAGTTCAATGCCTGTATCAATTGGGATAACTGTAAATAAGGGAAAATATGTCAAGAGTCACAAGATAATGTTTCCTACTGGTCAAACCTATTCTACCTATACTATACCAAGCCTTTAGTTTCCGGGGAAATCTATAGTATCAGGAATGATGGACTCACACTTCTCTTATCTGGGATGACTGAATGAATGATTTTAGTAATGCATTTATTTGCAGAAAAATTGCAGTTCAGATGAGCTTAATATTTGTCAAAGTGTGGAATTAAAAGCAAGGAAAACAAATGCATGCCCTTTATCTTCTTGGAGTTTTACAGGTTTCCTGCATTAATTTCAGTATAACGGTTGCAAACTGTAAGTCAGTTTTGAACAATGTTTTGTTCCAGATGGTTTGTAAACCTCCTAATGTGCTGTGATGTGCCTTAGTAAAGCATTTATTGTACAACATTATGCCATTGTATAGAGCCAATCCCTTGCTGTGTTGGCATGCTGTGAAATCAATAACTGCTCTTGTCTTTTTGCATTTGGCTACACCCACATGTACTGATTTATTGTCGACATAAACCGTACATTTATCTGTGCCAGGCATTTCTGAAAAAGGCAAAATGGAGTTGTAGATCCAATTTTAGATGGATTGAAGTTTTGTGATGTGCTGCTGTATGGTTTTCAAGAAGTTATATGCAAGGATAGGGATGGCGCTGAGGGTCCTTAAACAGGCCTGCTTTT
>NW_025050946.1:0-12936 GCF_019279795.1 Protopterus annectens
TTGGGGGAGCTGACAGCATGTCCACAGCCATGACTGACAGTATGCGTGAATTGGGGCTGCCATCCGAAATTTCACCAATGTCATAGACAGAGGGTTGGGGGACATATTAGACCAGTTCCACAACTACATGTCCATGAGCCGGGGCGATGGTGGATGGTTGAGGCATTGATGTGGGTGTATGCCAGCAACAGCAGCAGCTGGCAGTCGTCGTGGATGACAACAGGGCCGTGGCTGCCCCCATAGTGCCAGCAGCAGCCCCAGCAATGCTGGGTCTGTGCTGTTATCAGACCACCCCAGGAGACCACGTGCAGTGGCTCTGGACAGGCCTGACAGGGATCTGTGTCCAGTCAATGAACACCTGCTTCTGATGATAGTTCCCAGTCGTGGTTGGTACCGGATATGGTCCATAGCACCCCTGCAAGGCACAGGTACCGTGTCCGTGGCCAGAGACACTGATCTGTATGACCTGGCAGGTACAGTCTGTGGCTGTCCACAAACACCAGTATATGGCAGCCATGAGGTGGAACTGTGTGCATCCATACACACATGCGAATTGACAACACCTAGGGCTACTGCATACACGCACACACTGCATCAACATTGCCCCACCTTGTACTGCTGTCCCTCACCAACAAACATACACATACATGTCAATTGGTGGTATCAGTGGCAGACTCAGGCATACCAAGTTCACACCCTGTGCATATGATGAAACTGTGCCACCTCCTGCAATCTGTAACATCAGTGCAGGTACAGGTTAACATGTTGCTGATGCACAGGGTGACTACATAGATTTTAGCAATAGTATCATGTTGTTAACAGTACTGTGTGCTGATATAATTGTGGGTATATCCCAGCATGCCTGATGCAGTAAGGGTATGATTGTCTTGTACTGTTGTCTACACCCATGGTAAGTACCATAGTGTATCATCTGCACATGTTGGCATACTGGTGGTAAGGATGTCAACAGAAGGCTGCATACATAGGTAGCACAGGGGATAAGGTAATGAAAGTATTGCTATGCAATGATGGACATGTAAACTGCAAGTGGCATGTTGCCCACACTGGACTCAGCAATGCGGATGTTTGAGGATGTTGATTTGTGTGCAGTACTACACGTCTGGTACACGACACACAGGAGCACCCTAGCACTGCAAGCTCACATCTCATACCATGCTAGACAGCCCCAACACACAACACTAACTGTCACAAGAGGGAGAGTCCCCATAAATGTCAGGGATACTGTGGTGGCAGGCCAGGTAGCATACATCCCACTAAGTATGGAACCACTGAGTGAAGGCTCAGTGTCTGTTATTTGACATGTGTATTACTGCAGGTATGAGCACCTGGGTTTCCATCCAGTTATTGTACATCCTGACAGTACATGGTCTGTACACTTGTGTGCGCTGAGACTGGACCCTAGCCATCTGACCTGTGTATTTCCATGTACATGTGTATAGTGCCTGCATATTTGCACTGTTACCTACTGGAAGTGGTACAGCTTGTTTGTTGTACAATGGACTACATGCAGCCCTGCTTACTGTAGCTTTGTTTGCATGCATGTTTGCTTGCAGTTACCCTGGAAAACTGATACCACCTGCAATGCAGAGTTACAGAGCTTCTGTGGACTCCTAGTGACATCTGCATAGCTTACTATATGTATGTCCATGTCTCATTTGACAGAACGTCACTGTTTGTCCTGTTCACATGTACGTTGCCTGTGACACATTGCATATGACTTACCTGGCATTTGTCCACGTGAGCAGTCATATATGCCAGTGCTAACTAATCACAGGCACTACACCCTCACATACTCACCTTCTGTTGAACCACCTGCTTCACTAGGGACGGCTTGCACCTGTCACCCCTGGGCTTTTGAATATTGGCAAAGGCTCTTGCTACCCCCATAGTGCCTTTTTTAGGCAAGGCTCAAAAGACAAACCCACCTCCATAGGTATCACAAGGGATAAGAAACTAAGAGTAATGCTACTCAATGCCAGAAGTCTAAACCTCAAGATGCACACACTCAAAACTCTCCTTAGCATGGAGAACATCAATATCTGTGCAGTAACAGAAACCTGGTTCAGGGCTCCCGTGAGCACCCCAGCACTACCAGGTTATACCTCATACCATGCTTTTTGGCCCCAAAACTTGGACCGAACCACTAAAGGAGGGGGAGTATAGATATTCATCAAAGATACCCACACCTCCAGGTTGGTGGCAAAGCAGAAAGCATCAGAGACTATCCATGTGCAACTAACAGTGGGTAAAACTGCCTTCCAGTTTATAGCCTGCTACAGACCACCCTCCCAAACCCAGAACCCCACTCAGCCTTCCTGAGAACACTAGAAAATATGAAGGTCTCTCCAAACACCATTATATTGGGCGACTTCAACTACCAAAACATAGACCGGGAGCATTACTCTAGCTCCAACACCTAGCCCAAAGGTTCCTAGAATTTATAAACTCAAATGCTATGGAACAACTTGTTACCACTCCCACAAGAGGGGAAAACTTACTGGACCTGATCATCACCAACATGGGGTCTCTATGCTCCAGACCAGAAGTGTATCCCTCACTGGAAAGATCAGAACATAAACTAATCTCACTGGATATTCACATCCCGACCCCACCCTCTGCCCAGAAAACCACAGTGAAAAACTTCTCTGAAGCAAATTTCACACTCCTCAAAACCGAGTTGGAATCCTTCAAAGCCCCCGGGCCTGTGGAAAATACGGCCCAGACCACAGAATCCTTAATAAACGCATTCTATGAACACCTTCAGGAATGCATGGATCATGCGATCCCAAATAAAACCAAGACCCAATCCTCCAAAGGCAGACGTCCTGTCTGGTGGACCCCAGCCATAAACAAATTATACAATAGAAGGAGGAAGCTCTACTAAATGATAGAGCAAAATCCCAAAAAGGGTAGGCATCACTGATCAGTATTAGCAAAAACCTACGGGCACTCATATAATTGTCTAAGGCCAGCTTCGAGAGAGAAATTGCACAGGACACTAAGGATAATCACAAGGCTTTCTTTAGTTATGTTAGGAACCTGGGTGGTAATTCCCAGATATGCTCAGAATTAGTCCAAAATGACAAAAAATACACCAAACCCACAGACATTGCCAACATCCTAGCTGACAGGTTCAGCGCAAACTCCCCCCCCCCCACACCAAAAGGGCAAATATCTATCCCAGCAGAGTGCTGCCCCCCTGACATCTCAGATGCTCAGGTAAGAGCTGCCCTCTCCAAAGCAAAAAACACAGCATCAATGGGACCAGACGGTGTCCCAGGCTGTGTCCTACATGAACTCCAAGAAGAGCTAAACCCAAACATAAAACTACTGTTCAATCTCAGCCTTACTACAGGATATGTGCCCAAAGAGTGGCATACAGCAACAGTGGTCCCTCTCCATAAAGGTGGTGCCTCAACGGATACTGGAAACTATCGCCCCATAAGCCTGACTAGCTTGGTCTGCAAAGCTATGGAAAGGATCATCATGGACCTCATAAATAAAGATATTGGGGACCTACAGACACTGGATCCTACTCAGTTTGGCTTTGTTAAGAGCAGATCCTGCCTCTTAAACCTGGTTGATTTCTTTGAAACAGTCACCAAGGCCTTTGGGAGGGAAGGTGATCCACACAGCCTACTTGGACCTCAAAAGCCTTCGATACAATACCCCACTTGGGCATTATAGATAAGCTCACCAGCTTAAATATAAACCCCTATGTCACTAGATGGATTGAAAACTGGTCAAGGACAGAACCCATATGGTTAGAATTGCTGGAGCCATGTCAGACTCTGAACCAGTTACAAGTGGTGTCCCACAAGGCTCAGCCTGGGACCTCTCTTGTTCGGTATATATTTCTCGGAGGTACAGGCCAACACGGAAGGACTGTGGCTGACCAATTTCCCAGATGACTGCAAATTTGGTGACATAATTGACTCTCCAGCCAACACAAGATCCTCCAAAAGGGCCTCATAGAAACAGACACAAGGTGCCAGAGCCTTGGCCTCAAGCTAAATGACAAATGGTGTATAGTCATCCCCTTTGGCAAAAACAAAGTGCCCACAAATTACCACATAGGTGGTAATCCATTATGTACAGAAGAAGTAATTAGGGACCTGGGGACCCAAGTTGATAGCAATCTCTCATTTGACAACCACGTGGCCAAAGTGGTTAGAAAAACATTTTATATAGCCCACCTAATCATGAAGGGATTCACATCTAGATCAGGGGAGGTCATCGTGCCTCTTTACTCATCCCTCATCAGGCCCATAATTGAGTACATGCCCCTTTTGGGATGTACCTTACCAGACACCTGCAGCAACTGGAAAGACCCCAAAAGTACCTCACCAAGAGGATCAAAGGGCTCAAAAGATGCCATATGCTGCCCGGTTAAAGAAACTCCAGCTCTACTCAGTGGCATACCACCTGTTCAGAGGCGATCTGTGCCTGAAGTATAAAGCCATGTCCAACCCAGAATTAATGGACATGCTGCACCTCAGAAAATCCAAATCCCATCGAGCTATGCCGAGAGACGTGACCTCAGCACTGAAATAAATAGGACATGCTGGAGGGACAGATTCATAACCCAGAGGCTCTCTTCACTCTGGAATAAAATCCCAGTCCAGGTTAGGCAGAGTCCCTCATTGACTCTCTTCAAGAGATATTTTGATGAGTGGATGGGAGATCGTAGGTTTACCTATCACTTCTGTGTCACTGTTAGACAGAGGCACAGTATACAAACCCTCGAAAAGGGCATAGCAAAATAAATTTAAAATGGGTGGCGAAAGCCAAACACATTCTGGCTAGGCTTATAAATGCCCTAGGGCAGACAGCCTAGTATGAACCTATGAACCTATGAACCTATGTACCTTGTTCCCCATTGGCCCTATGTCTGTTAATCACCATTGAAATCACAATACTATGGTAGCATGTGCAAAGGTCACTTGTCAGTCACCTCTATGGTACAGTTGTGGAATATGTGGGTCATGTGACAATGTCACAGCTGCCACATGTACACAGTCAACCCTCTCCCCTACACATGGATGTACAACACATGTATGAGATGCAACCACATAGCCAAACTGGGGACTAAGCACTCTGAACCCAGTACTGGCATAACCTGTCAGGTGGCATGAAATACTACAGTGACTACAACACCAGTCTGATGTAGACCTACACTGACAGCAATCCAAACATGTGAACACACGGGGCCATTCAGGGAGCCTCAGACTAGCATGCTGGCTGAGCAGCACACACCTTTGCAGCTGGCACACAGGCATACGTTAAGCTGTAACACAGAACATGCAACACATAGCACACAAATCCTGTGTGCCAAACAGTCACAGCCTGTATGGCTAGACAACACACCTGCTACAGTTGTGTTAGGTACCTTTATTGTCCGGTACAGTGAGGTCCTGCTCACCAGGCTGGACAAGGTGAAGGTCACAGTGATATACCCATGGGGCACTATGGTCCACTACATAACACAAGCATACAAGTCAGTCAGAGGCATGGACACATATGACTCAGTCATGCATTATTGTGAACAACAACCCACACACATGGGCATTCTGTGTGACAAAAACACACGTGGCATGTGTGGAATTCAAAGCCATAACTAACTGTGCTATGACAGTAGTGAGAGATGCAGTAGCAGAGCATGCTATTTGCATTACTGGGGGATTTGCCCTCTTCCGCTGTACTTGTAGAGTGCTGACATCATCTCTGTGTAGAGATTGGAATATGCAGCAGCTGATGCGTTGTACTGATTGTCAAAAGGGTCAGTTCTTTACACACCCTACTTCCACCCCCCCCCAAACACACTTGCCCGATTCAAACCCCTGTCTAACTATGTCATGATACTCCAGATGGCTGCATTAGCAGAGTACGCTATTCGCTTTACTGGGAGGTTTTTCTTCTCCTGCTGTACTTATAGGGTGCTGACATCATCAGTGTTTAGAAAGGGGAATGTGCATCCTGTAGTGTGTTCTCCTAGTTGCCAAAAGGGACATTTCCCTCACACAGAATTGCACACACACTAACCCCATTCATCCAAACACACACACACTTGCCAGATTCAAACCTCTATCTAACTATGTTATGACCCAAGATGGATGCATTAGCAGAGTGCTCTATTCACATTACTGGGAGGTTTTCTTCTCCTGCTGTACTTATAGGGTGCTGACATCATCAGTGTTTAAAAAAGGAATGTGCATCCTGTAGTGTGTTCTGCTAGTTCCCAAAAAGGGACATTTCTTTCATACAGAATTGCACACACACTAATCCCCTCCACACACTGAGCATTTGTAGGATTAAAACCCCCTACCTAACTATGTTATGACACTAAAGGGCGGGCATTAGCGGAGAGCACGCTATTCATTATTTGGGAGGTTTTTCTTCTCCTGTTGTACTTATAGGTGCTGACATCATCAGTGTTTAGAAAGGAATGTGCATCCCGTAGTGTGTTTTCACAGTTGCCAAAAGGGACATTTCCCTCACACAGACTTCAGTAACACAGTTCCACACACACTGAGCATTTGCAATCCAAACCCCTACCTAACTATATTATTATGACACTTGAGGGAGACACATTAGCAGAGTATAACTATCAGAATTACTGGGCATCTGTTCTGCACCTCGCAGTATTTATAGAGTGCTGACATCATTATTTTCTACAGAGTATGTACAGGTAGTACGGCCTGTCACGTGGGGGATACCGGATATATGCCTTTGCGGCGACCTACGTCAGGGTCAGGTATGCACATCGCACTGGCAGGTTATGTTCTTAACCATGCTTCATGACCATAGATCTGCAAACACACGTCATCCAGTTGGACCACTCCTCCCACATCCAGGACACACACTTTGCTTCCCTGGGAACAGTGCTGATATGCAGGTACCATACACCATTCCAAAGTTTTAACGTCAGGCACAGGCATGGCATTGTGTGGGAACTACTCAGGCTTCTATAACATTAACACCCCTCACAGCCACTACCGTTTTGTGAGTCCATGTGCTATGGCAGAACCACTCACCACAGTTTTCCACATGGGGAATACATATTGCACCTGACAATCTGCAACATGGGTACTACCACTCGTCTCCACACCAGAGGTAGACCACCATTGTTGATATCTCACCATACCCACCTTTCCCTGACATCCACTATCCCATCCCCACACCCCCAGGAGCAGGTTTGTCACTGCAAACAAAGTGCTCCTTTATCAAAGCAGACTTTACACTTGTGAAGACTGGGGTGGAAGACTTCAAAGGACCCATGCTGGGGGGGCATATACAGGCCACTCTGCATAATCCTTGACAATTTGCATTCTATGAGCATGTACAGAAGGTTTGGCATTGATCATGCTATCCCAAAATATACACCATGACTGCTCCACAACAGGACACCTGGTCGGGTGCACACCAGCCATATATGAGCTGTCCAACAGACAGAGTGAGGCTAATACATTGCAGAGCAGTAGCCCACAGAGGGAGGAACATCTCGAGACAGTACTGGCACGACCAACTTGATCCTCATAATCTGTCACAACAAAGTGTTGACAGTGAGTATGTCCTTGACAATGCAGACAAGGCTCCCCATAGTCTGTTATTGACACTCACTTACTGTTAGAGGTCCTCACCAACCCTCTTCCAGCACACACCAACAACATGGATGTGCAAAAGCTTAGCAAATTGCAACCCCTGTGAAGTCTCCCACTGTGCCTGCTTGCACAGCAGGCACAGCACACTAGCCTCTCACATGTGGTGCCTTATGGTGACCTACTTTACAGTGGCACAGTAGCTCATTGTACTGGGGAGGCAGACGCCAAGCTTTACTCCTGGCTTAGCTGTCACTCCCTAGGGCGAGACAGCCTAGTGTTGGCCTCTACACCCATATGTTTAATTTAACTCAGATGCACAATTTTTTGTTGCTGATATAGACTGTTTGCAGAATCTTTATTGCCATAGCATTCCCCAAGTTTCTACGGAACAACTTGTGTATCTGTGGAAGATGTTTGAGATATGAGAGGGATCCACTATATCAATGCATGTCTTTTGTAGTAATTTAACTGTGTGTGCACTATAAGGTAGATTAAGCTGTAATGTGGTTGGTTCCCGGAATAACACGTGCAATATTCACCAGAGATATGTAGCTGGCCAACTGTTCAAACTGAGATTTGGTCTAAGTGTGGTGAGCATGCCCAGTTTCTAAAGGCTTTCCATGGCATGTTGTCTGACATATGTCTCATTTATCAAAGTGTGCCAGGCATGCCCAGTGTGAGCTTTCCATTTCTGTTGAACTCTGCAGCCCACCACATTTTAGTGGATGAGTGCTGAGAACTTCAACAATACCTCACGTTTATGGTTACGTGCGTTGTGTGTCATGTTGTGTAGTTACTGTCCAATCTGCTTTGTGTCTGAACACAACAGGGATTATACTGTGCCTGCAGGTTTTGCATGGGATACTTTGCGCCGCAGTTGGTCAAACATCCTTTCATACTGACCTAACACTGTAGTACCCATTATGAGTGTACTGGTTCAGTACTTTCACTGTGGTGGACAGTATCCTGGGCTTTAGTCCTATCACCTGCTTTACATTTTTTTCATAGTGAGCACAACAGCTCTGGTTAGGGGCCAGTTAGTTGCACATCTGACCATGTTGCATTATGTTCAGATACATGAACTACTGCATAAACCAGAGCTTGTCCAACATTTGGTAGTCATATTTCCACAACATAGGTGTACATTGGCAAACACTAGCGAATACTGTGCCCTAGGCCATTTTAGTAATGCTAGCCGGAGGTGTGTTTGTCCCTTCACGCACATTGCAGTGGAGTTTGCCATGACTTGCTATGTCATGGGTAGTGCAAAACTAATGCCTCCATTTCTACCTGTGACATAACAGTGATACCAGTGGGTAAACCACTACCATCTCCCATCCACTTATCTAGATTCCTCTTGAGGAGAAAGTCGATGAGTGACCTCTGGCTAACCTGTACTGGGAGCTACTCAAGAGTGGGGTGGCTTCTGTGTGTTTCTTTTGGATCATTCAGTTACAGCTTGTCCTATGTATGTCAGTGCTACAGGGGTTCAGGTCTCTCATGTGCATAGCTCACTGCCATTCAGAATGATCTACAGAATTGGCTTGTGTTCAGGGCGGTTCCAGCTTGGACATGGCTTTAGTTACATCAGGTACGCAGCTTGCCTCTGGGTGGGGCAGTATGGCAGTGTGTGTGAGCTGCAGTTTGCTTTAATCAGGCAAACACATGGCATCTGCTCAAGCTCCTTGATACCTCCTGGTGAGGTACTTTTGGGGACTTCTCAACAGTTGGATGGATGCGCTTTGCTGAGGTACACATCCCATTGTGGGCCATTGTAGTCAATTGTAAAATTGATGAAGGATGACTGCAGAGCCACAATGACACTCCTCATTCAGAGATCTCGAGCAAACCTCTCATGATTAGGTGGGCATATGGTGATGTTTCTGTAACCACTGGCTGTTACAGCCACATGCTAACGTGTCCAATGCAGGATATTATCTATCAACTTGTAGTCCTGCAGGTCTCCCATTACATGCTGCTACTTAATGGGTTAACACCTGTCTATGTGGTAATTGGTGGGCACCTTACCAACCCATATCCACAGGGTTGACTATACACTTTTTCTGCAATTAGCTTTTCTGCTAACATGGCTATGGCACCAGAAGTTGTCTGTTTCTATGTGTCCACTTTTGATGAAAACTTGCAGCACTTCAATCTGGACCATGTCAGTTCTGTCCTTGGTCTGGTTTGCAACCCCTCTACCTGACATAGGGGTTTATATTTAAGCTTCGGTGAGCTTATCCTACTAATGAACATGGCATGGGGTATTGTATGGGAAGCCTTTTTGCAAGGTCCACAGCTACGCTGTGTGGACCACATTGGGGCCGGTTCCTCATCAATGACCTTAATGATCACGCTGTTTCAAAAGGGAGTCAATCTATGTTTTAAGTGGCAGGATCACACCTAAGAAAGCCACACTGTAGGGTCCGGGGTGTCAGTAGGTCCACACAATATCTTTATGTCTACCTTACGGTACCATGTTGATCCTTTTCCGCCATAGCTGTAAGCACCAAGCTTGTCAAGATCTCTGGGGTGGTAGTTTGTAGTAATCCATTTTCAGGCAACACCTTTTGCTTGAGAAGGACCACTGTTGTTGCATCGCTGCTCTTTTGGGTACATATCCTGTTAATGAGCTGACATTGGAGCAGTAGTGTGGATTTCCTTGGCATTCCACTTTCTTCTTGGAGGTCCGCTACATGTTGGACTCAGCCCAGGACACCATCTCACACCATTGCTGCTGTGTGTTTTGCTTTGTAGATGCTGGTTGTTACCACTCAAAGCATCCGTAAAAGTCAGGGGCCAGCATTCATGCTGGATAAGATATTTTTGCATTCTGGGGGGTTGCACTGCACCTGTCCAGGTTGGATGTTGTATTATATTGTGTGTGTGTGTGTGTGTGTGTGTGTGTGTGTGTGTGTGTGTGTGTGTGTGTGTTTTGGTATGTTGTTTTGTAATATTGGAGGTGATTCAGAGCATATCTGTGAATTCCCAACAAGGATTTGGCTACCATCAGTTGTTGAAAGCCTTGTGATTATCCTTAGTGTCCTGTACTTAATTTGTATCTTCCATAGGTTCATATAGGATTCATACTAAAGGTTATCCCTCCCTAGGGCATTTATAAGCCTAGCCAGAGTGTGTGTGGCTTTGCCACCCCTTGCGCGTGAATATTAACAGGCCATTTATGATTTACTTTACTTTGTGCCTCTGATGTCTGGACGTGGTCATTGCAGTGAAGACCACCAGTGCGTACACACTCCACAATCATCCATCCACTTGGCAAGATTCCTTTTGAAGAGTGTCAGTCAGGGGCTCTGCCTAACATGGAGTGTGGACCTAAGTTGTTCCAGGGTGTAGGGAGCCTCCAGGGTTATGTATCACAACCTCCTCAGCACATCCTATTTCATTATGTGTCGAGGTTGACATCTCTCTCACTCTCACAGCTTTTGATGGCTTTGGGTTTCCTGGGGTCGAGCATTGAAACTGTATTACTCCTGTGTTGGACATGGCCTCAGGCTGAACAGGCATACTGGCGCTCTCTGTGTAGAGCAGGTATGCTGACGCTGCATTCAGCTGGGGGCGTGTCTACAGCCAGGCAAAGGCATATGACATGTATTTGAGACCCTTTATCCTCTTGGTTGAGGGCTACCTTGAGGTCTTTCTAACTGCTGCAGGGTGTCCCAGGGTAAGGTAACATCCCAAATGAGGCATTGTAACTAGATTATGGGTCTGATAAGAGAACAAAAGTATAGAGGGCACAATGACCTCTGTTGATGTGGATGTGAGATCCTTTTGCAGCAGATGTGGTGCGTGTGTCCGAATATAGACAGCTCTTCCTAGCCATGTTGGCAATGTGAGTGTCACATGTAACAGGTTACTGTCCACATGTGTCCCCTAGGTCCCCTGATTACCCTCCTTCCCACGCCATACATAATGGTTTACCACCCATGTGGCATTACTTGTGAGTACCTTGTTTGGTATTTGGTGGGACATTCATACTGTCCAGTGTCTTCAGGATGGCTGGTTGGGGTTTCCTGTGTGTGAGAGTGTGGTCTGTAGCATGCTGCAGACTGTACGCTTAATTTTGCCTCACAGTTAATGATTGCACATGGGTGGTCTCCAGATGCTTCATGCATTGCTCAGTTACCTAAGACACATGAATTGTGTCTGTGCTAAAAGTATGGATACTCCCCTCCTTTCATGCGTTTTGGTCCAGGTTTTGGGGCCACTAACGCATGATATGAGGTATAACCTGGTAACTGCTTCAATGTGCTTCTTTGTCAGGAGGCTTGCTGCAGGTTTCACCTGTCACTGCTACGGACATCAATGTTCTCCATATGTGCAGGAGGGCCTCGGGCACGCATTATTGAGGTTTACACGCCTCTGGCATTGGTCAGCACGCTACTCCTCTTATGTTTCTTTCCACTTATGTTTTCTAGGGTGGTGGGTTAGTCTTTTTCTGCCTTGCCTACTTAGAAAGGCTCTATGGAGGTGGCAAAGCCTTATCCAACATCCAGGACGCCCAGGGTGTAACAGGTGCAAGCCATCCTCGGAACATCAGCGTGGCTTGGTCCAAACGCATACATCCCCAAAGCAGACAGACATTGGATCCCCTGGACTGACACCAGTACCAGTACCACTTGTTAAAGCCTGATCATTTACATGTGTGTTTGTACTGTGGCAGATCATTTTTTGGTGAGGGTAGAGATGCTGCAAAACGGTCAGTGTCATACCGGCCTGGGACTACGCAGTGGATAGCTCATCTATATGCTGCTTTTCATGTAGTCCAGGGAGTGCATCTCAGGTCATTCACGCCCAGCATGGACAATGACTTTGCATCATAATTCTACTTGCTTTGGGGTGACCCGGGCGTACTTGTATTTATGTGGCGCCAATATTGTAGCAACCTACACAGGCAGCTTACTGTACCCTTTCCCTTGTTCAGTCTGGTGAGCGGGACAGCAGTGTGTCTGACTATGGAGTCTGCCTATTACAACTGTGTATCAGGCATGCTGTTTCTCCTTCTGCTCAGGACTGCTTGGCACACCAGCTTGTGTACTAAGTGTGTTGCATGTGCTATGTTTGGAGGTTGTGGTTTAAAATACCGCTTGGTGCTCTGTTGTGTATTTGTAATTAGCCCGGGAATGTTTTTCTGTGTTTATGTCTTTGGTTTGCAGTTGTGACAGTCTATGGGACTGGGTTTGTGGTGTGTGTGGTTACCTTCTCTCCTGACTATTTTGACAGTACTGAGTTGAGGGAGCTCAAAGGCCCCTTTTTTTTTGGGGGGGTTTGGGATAAATGGTTGCATCCTTTTTTT
>NW_025050947.1:0-13365 GCF_019279795.1 Protopterus annectens
TTTTTTAAAAAAGAAGGGCCTTTTGGAATTGGGGAAGCTACCTGTCCTGCCACCACAGTGCAGGCCACAAACCTTCCTAATGTAAAACAACTGGTCTGAAGCCCAAGTGCTTAATCCAAAAGACTTAGAAATGATAGCTACACTTTAATCAAGTTACTATCAGCAGTAATAAATACAACTGAATACTTTAAAGAATGCCTGGATTAGTGCTCACTAATAAGGGGCACACATCCTGCTACACTGTGTGCAACTACAATCAGTATCAGGGGGCATCATGCAGTTATAAAAATGAGTGGGTGCAAAGTCCCAGTCATTCTGGAAATAGTGCAGAAGTAACTGGAGGCTGAGGGAAAAAGTATGGAAATATTTACATGATGCACTCCAGTACACTTAAGTATCCTAGAACGAGCAATCAGGAAAAACATAGTTCAGATTACAGTGACATAGCAGGCAATTAAAAAAATATTCAAAATGACTCTACTACAGCTTTTACTTCATATGGGCAGAAACTAATACCCACAAACTTAAATATACAATCACAGGAAATTTGTGAAAAAAGTGAACAGCGCACAAAGGCAGAAAGGGAACTTGACAGAAGCACTTAAGTATATTTGGAGAAGAAGACACAAGTTGAAAATACAATGCGGCTAAATCAAGGAAGACACAAGGACATATCTCCTGGAAAAGATACTCAATGACTGAAGTAGCTTATTTAAAGAAGGACTGCAACCAAAAACTACAGCATAATTCAAGAATCCAAGCAACAGAATACGATGATACTGACTTGAGAAAAAAGAAATAAACTGCTAGTTAGGAAGGTTCTGTAATTTGCCCGCTAGGTAGGGAAATGGGCAGCTGGGGTGGGTAAAGCAGCCCTTGTCTGCAGTCAAAATCTATGTTTATAAGTTGTGATGAATCCAACTGTTCCTTATAACCACATCCAAAGCTAAGGATGGAATTCTTAATGAAGTTGCATAATGTGCTGCAGCATTTTTCACAGTTAGCAGCAATGGGCATGGTGTCAGTGATTTAGTGATGTGACATCCCCACTCTGGGCCAGTAATCAATAAGCCTGAATCCTCACCACTGACTCTGAAAAGGGATGTTCACTTGGAATAAAAATGGATACACTCAGTATTTCCAGATGCAGCTCTCAGCATCAAGAACAATTTTACCTTAAGAGCACATAGGGAACACATTCAGTCCTGGGTCTAGATTTCTCTCTCGTGCGAGGACTTATGGATATGGAGCATCTCTAGTAGGGCAGGGTCCGAGATTGCCTTACAGGTGAGACACAGATCACCTCTGAGCAATCTGTACGATACTGCGTAGAGTGACAGTGATTTGAGCCTGTCCACATTGGACAGATGTTAGAGGCCATGGATTCTGTCTGTGAGGTATTTTTGTGGCCTTTCCAGTTGGTGCAGGTGTCTGGAGAGATACATACTAAAAGGGGCGTTATACACAATTGTTGGCCTAATGAGGCAGGAGTACAGAGAGGTAAAAACCTCCTTTTTTCCTGCATGCAATTGCTTTACTTATGAGATGAGCCAAGTAAAAGGCTTTTCTGACCACTGCCGCTATATGATGGTCAAATGTGAGGCTTTTGTCAACCTGTGTACCCAGGACTCTCACCACAGGTTGTGTGCTTAGGGTGTTGCTACTGATATGGTAATCAGCAGGGGCCATGTTTTTGTAGAATGGTATGATAATACATTTTTTCGAGTTTAACTTAGGGCCATCACTTTGGCACTAGTCATTTGTTGCTGTGAGACCCTCTTAGGGGTTCATAGATTGGTGCTAGGCTATCGGCCCTAGGGCCTATACAAACCCAGCCAAACAATTCCCCGCATATTTCTTCCCACAATATTTACTTTCCTGGTCCCCTGTCTGCCAGGGCAACTGACGTGATCCCCCGGGGTGAATTTCCTATCTCCCATCCAATCGTCAAGGTTCCTTTTGAAGAGGGCCAAGGAGGCGCTCTGCTTGACATGTATGGGCAGTCTATTCCAGAGTATGGGGAGTCTCTGGGTCAGGAACCTAACCCTCCAGCATGTTTTGTTCATTGTGATGACAAGGTTTAGATCCCTGGAGTGTGTGGCTCTGAGGGATTGGGATTTCTTTAAGTGGAGCATGTCCAACAGTTCATGGTTTGACATGGCCTTGTATGTTAAGCAGAGATTGCCTCTGAGTAGACGATACACTACAGAATATAGCTGGAGTTTTTTTATACAGTCAGCACAGGGTATCTACTTTAGGCTTGGGATACTTTTAGTGAGGTATTTCTGTGGCCTTTCCAGCTGTTGCAGATGTCTTGTGAGGTACATAACAAATGGGGGGTTGTACTCTATAATGGGTCTAATGAGGGATGAGTACAGTGGGACAATGACCTCCTTTTTTCTGAAAGAAAAGCACTTAGTGATGAGGTGTGCCACATAGAAGGATTTCCCGACTGTTGCGGAGATGTGGTTATCAAAGGTGAGACCACTGTCCACCTGTGTCTCATTACACTTTCGGTGTTTAGTGTACTGCCACCTATGTGGTAATTCATGGGTACATGTTTAATTCATGCGTATATGTTTTTTCCCAAAGGGGATAACTATACATTTCTTGGCATTAAGCTTGAGCCCATGGTTCTGGCACCAAGTGTCTGTTTCTGTAAGGCCTTTCTATAGAATATCCACATTATTTGGGGATTCAATAAAGGCTCCCAGGTTGCAGTCATCTGCAAACTTTGTTAGCCAGAGTCCCTTAGTGTTGGCCTGTACTTCAGAGAAGTAGATGCCAAACAAGAGCGGTCCCCAGGATTGAAATCCGAGGTACTCCACTTGTCACTTGTCTGGAGCTGGATTTGGAGTTGGCTACTTTTACAGTCTGGGTTTTGTCAGTACGCCAGTTGGCAACCCATCGATTGATGCAGGGATGTATGCCCAGCTTAGTAAGTTTAGCTAGGATTCCAGAGTGGGGAATGGTGTTGAAGGCCTTGGCGACGTCCAGATAGGCGGTATGGACTGCCTTACCCTTGTCCACAGCTCTGGAGACTGATTCGAAGAAGTCAATCAGGTTCAGGAGACAAGATCGGCCCTTCATGAACCCAAACTGGATGGGGTCCAATGTTTGAAGATTGCCAGTGTCTTTGTTTATAAGTTCCATGCAGTATATTAACATTATTTGGGGAGTCAATGACAGCACCCAACTTACAGTCGTCCACAAGCTTGGTCAGCCACAGGCCTTTTGTCTTTGCCTGGACCTCTGAGAAGTAGATGCCAAACAGTAGGGGTCCCAGGACAGATCCCTGGGGGACACCACTAGTGACAAGTCTGCTGACGGAGGTGGAAGCGCCTATTTTGACCTTGTGGGTCCTATCTGTGAGCCAGCTGGCCACCCACCAGATGAGATACGGATTTACGCCAAATTGTGTTAGCCTTTCAATGATGCCCGAGTGGGGGATTGTGTCAAAGGCTTTGAACAATTTGAGGTAAGCTGTATGTACTGACTTTCCCTCATCCAGGGTCTTGGTAACAGTCTCAAAAAAGTCAACCAAGTTCAACAGGCATGATCTGCCCTTGACAAATCCAAAATGGGTGAAGTCAAGTGCTTTGAGACTGCCTATGTCCTTGTTTATGAGATCTATAATAATACTCTCCAGGGCTTTACAGATCAAACTTGTCAAGCTAATGGGGTGATAGTTTCCAGGGTCAGAGTAGTGGCACCACCTTTGAGCAAGGGGATGACAATGGCAGTTCTCCACTCTGCTGGAATGAAGCCAATCAAAAGGCCTAAATTTAATATGCAACATCAACAAAACCTGTTGGAAAGACAGGTTTGTCTCCCAGAGGCTGCCCGTCTCTGGAATAGACTTCCCATACATGTCAAACAGAGTACCTTGCTGACCCTCTTCAAGCACAACCTTGACGAATGGATGAGAAACCACAAATCTGTCCCAGGGGTTCCACCCGTGTCTCATTGACAGGGGCAACAGGTGCTGACTGAGGTTTTTTGGGGGGGATAAACTCTTGGCTAGGCTTCTAAGAGGCCCAGGGCCATTAGCCTAGTAACCTCCTATGATCCTCTCTCTCCAGACTCCAATAAGACTCCCCACTGGCACAACTATAGCACTGAGCCCTCAGCCAAGTGTCCAAACCAAGTCCTCCAGCACTTTCTCTGTGAAACCAGTGCTTCGTGTCCCTGCTCCAATCACCTTACATACACACACTCTTGGAGATCTGAATTTCACACACACACACACACACACACACACACACACACACACACACACACACACACACACAAACACTACATTCACCACATACACACACTACATACACCACATACACACACACACACACACAAACATCACACACACACACGCACACGCACACACACCCCACAGAAAGACACACACACCTGGGAAAGGCTGGTACAGATTTACTAGCTATGCCCCCTTCTTCCCAGACTATAAGGTAGTTACACTGCCACCAGATATTCCAAAGCCAGCTACTCTAATGTTCTTACAATTATACTGAGTGAAATTAATATTGATACAAATGACAGTATTTGGCCAATGCAGTAAGGCTTTCAAGAGTGGCCAGAGTCATCAAATAGATATAAGTACTCTCAAAGGTTAAATTATTCTCTCAAGGACTAGCCAAAATGAAACGTTTAAATATATATAATAATAAATAATAAAATAACATGAAAATACTAAATATCTATTTACAATAAACACCAGAGATTCAATCACATGAAATATTAAAATAACACAGATTAATAGATTCACACAGATACAGAAAAGCAGTACTTAACTAATCTCACTATATTTTCCTGACTGATCTAAAGAGTTACCATCCCCTGGTTCACTTACTAGAGCAAGGCAAGATAAGTAGGTGAGGAGTCCTTCTTTGTCAGGTTCAAAAAAACAGAGTGCTCTCTGAGTTCAGTCTCAGCTAGTATTAAAATACCATTTTAGTGATGGATTACAGAATGACATCACATGCATCTGACTTCTGGTTCCGATACTGCCCCCTTGGCTAGAAGCTGTCAGGATTTAGCACATGTGTCAATAATACATACACATAGAGCTTGCTAAGATCTGTTGCTGCTTCATGAAGTCATAAAACAATTTCAAACTTCTACCCTTCCACAGTAGCAATTAATTCACTGCTAAAGACAATACAGAAGGATTCCTAATACTTGTATTCCCAGACATTTTGTCTCTGGCTGCAACCAGAATTGTAGGATACAATCTGTATGGTCTAAATTAAGTAATTTAATTTCTAACTATTTCTCAAAGTCAGGTGGCTTGAGATTAACCTCTTCTCTTCTAGTATCTTCTGGTACAATGTATTCATTTCAACAATTGCAATGCATACATTTAATCAGTTACTACATGCAAGTATATTTTTTCATTTTCTGTCCATCTGGACCCACTGTTGCTACATTTTTAACACAAGCAGTTTTACAAATATATTTTTTCAACACAAGTATCTGTACAAATCAGTTTGATATGCAAATGACAAATAATTCTTTATAAAATTCCAGCTAGCAGTGCTGACATATGTTACACATCCACTGCCCTACTTCTTCTGGCATAGCTGGCAATACCTCACCTCATCACAAGTGAAACACACTGTGCAAGGTCATTGTGACTGGTACTCCACATTATATACTGTTTACAACTGACTCCATAGCAAAACGTAAATTAAACCACATAACCAAATAAGGCACGGATAAGATTTAAATGTATACAGGCAAAACAGTGTTGCTGTACATAATTTATTTTATTTATTTATTTTATTTATTTGAAGTTTGGGTCAAGGAGAGCCCTTTTTCAATGGAGGCCCGGGGAGAAAAGCTCCACAGAATATATATATATATATATATATATATATATATATATATATATATATATAAATAAAAGAAATTAAACAGGTAGTTTAACAAGGAATTTATACAGTACACTTGTTCAAAAAATTGCATGCAACATATAACACAAGTGAAAATACAAGGATTTGATACAGTATGTTCTAGATACAGACAATCGATGGTCAAACAAGAAGTAGCTCAAACAGTAACAATTACATCAGTAGAAAATTCCTAAAAGGAAATGTACATATTCACCCCCCCTCCATATGTGGCGGGTAGAAAGCATAGTTGCGCTAGGGTAGGGAAGTGTGGGCATGAGGAGAAGTGACAGGGGGGGTTTAGGATGGATGGGAGCAGGAGCATTCCCAGGTAGAGGAGAGATAAAAGTGTAGCAATGCCTTAAAAGAGGAAAGAATTTGAGTAGTATGAATGTAGGGAGGGAGTGAGTTCCATTTGTGTGCAAGGCAGAAAGATAGAAGAAGCTGACCAGTGCTACGTGATGGTTTGTGTACAACAAGGAGGTTTTGATTCTTAGATCTGAGGGTTTGAGTAGGAAGATGCATAATGAGGATGGAGGAGAGGGAGCGGCAATAAGAAGGGTTGAAAATGAGCTTGTGTACAGTGGAGAGTTGAATGTAGGATAGGTAGTTAGGGAATTCTAGCCAGTCCAGGTAGTGAAGGGAGTAACAGTGTTGGGAGAGGGATTTAGAGCTAGTTGCAAATCTGGCAATTTTATTGTAGCAGGATGCTAGTTTAGCTTTGAGAGTTGCCTGCAGGTTGGTGAGGAGAGGAACCTCATACATGCGGGAGGGGAGAAGGTATGTGGAAGAGAGGGTAAGCTTAGTTGACGGTGTGAGGAAGCGATTGTGCTGGTAAAGCATTCCTATTTTCTGATGGGGTTTCTTAGTGTTGGCTTGGAGGTGAAGGTCGAATTTTAACTGTTCGTCTATAAGGATGCCTAGGAGTTTAGAAGGGGAGACTATTTAGATGGGAGTTTTATTATGGCCAACTATGGAATTTGTGTCTATTTTGGAGTTTTTGGAAGGAGTGAAGATGATTTTAATTTTGGATGCATTAAGGCTAGGTGATTATTTTGCATCAAAATGTCTGTGCTATCGAAAGCTGCTTGTGTTAATTGTACAGGTTTGGGAATGGATTCTGCAGAGCAAATAATGGTAGAGTCGTCCGCATATTGGACGACTTTGGCAGTGGGGATGCATTTATGGAAGTCACTTAAGAAGGTATTGAATAAAAGTGGACCCAGGATAGATCCTTGGGGAACGCCAGTCTGATTGTTAAGGTAGAGTGAGGTGGTATTATTCTGTTTGGCGGCTTGCTGTCTATCAGAGAGATAACTGGAAAACCAATTCAGAGAGGAGGGAGAGAGATTAAGTTGGGAGGGCTTAGAATGGAGAAGTGTGGGATGCTGGTCTAAGAGAAGATACAATATTACCGGAATCACAGTGGTAGTTGATGTTTTCAAGAAAGGATTGCAGGGCTGTGGTGGTACTGTGACCATGTTGAAATCCATGTTGTGTAGGGGTAAGCAGGTGGTTGTCTAAGAGTTATGGTAAAAGTTGAAGGCGAGTACATTTTTCAAGGATCTTTGAGATGGGGAGAGGATGGCGATGGGGCGAAAGTTAAAGATGTCAGTGTTGTTGCCTCCTTTATATAATGGAATGATGAAGGCCTTTGTCCAGAGAAGGGATACATAGGATTCTTGGATAGATCGGTTGATTAGTGTACAAAAGGGGAGTGCAATGCATCTGCAGCTAGCTTAAGGAAGTTAGTTGACAGGTTGTCAGGGGCGTTAGAGCAAGGTTTTTGTTTTTGAAGGAGTTTTTTTTTTTTATAGTGGACACTGGGATGGGTTTGAAGGAGAAGAGAGAGGGGTGGGAAGTGAGTGTGGTAGGGGAAGGGGGATTATGGGAATAGGAGGTGATGGAATGATGGGAGTTCTGGGTGAAAGATGTGGTGAGCTTAGCAACAGAGTCTATGAAGAAGGTGTTGAATTTGGTGGCAATGATATGGTCAGGGGAGTAGAGGTTAGGGCAGGGATTAGCTTTTTGGCCAGGACTGATGAGGTTGTTGATACTATTCCAGAACTTTTTTGGATTGGACTTATGGTAGGCTTGAAGTTTAGAATAATAGGATTTGTGGTCAAAAACAATTCGATTTTTTACTTTATTGCGAAGTTGTCTGTATTCAGTGAGGGTGTTGGGTGTTTTAAATTTTTGATGGAGTTTCCAAGCTTTGTCATGTGTATGCACTAGGGCTAGTGTGTCTTTGGAAACACATAGGGCAGTAACAGATTTTACTCTTTTCATTCTGGGAGGGGCAAAGGAGTTTAGAAGGTTGGTAAAAGTAGTGTTAAAGTAAGTAACAGCGTCGTCAAGAGGAAGAGTTTTTAGAGGGTTCAAGTTTATTAGTTTTAGGTTATCTGAAAAGGAATTTGGGTTGAAATTTTGTGAGGTTGCAGGTTAAGATATAGTTATGCTGTAAGTGTATGGAGGAAGGAGTACAATGAAAGAAGGCAGGCAAGTGGTCACTGAGAGAATCGGGCAAAGTGACACTATCGGAGATATTTTTGGAGTGGGAAACTAAAATCCAGTCTAGGATGCTTCCTGAGGAGTTGCCTTTGTTGGGTCTAGTAGGAGTGTTAACTATTTGGGAGAAGTTATACAAGTTGATAGCGTGGGTGGAGGTAGATGACTGAATAGAAATCCATTTGATATTAACGTCTCCTAGGATGATCATTGGAGATACTGGCTGAGAACCAAGAAAGTATGTCTTCCAGAAGGGGAATGTTATTACCAGGAAGGATGTAAAGGGAGGCTATGACTATGTTTTTGTGGTTGTTGATTTTTTGGAGGGCTAGGACTATTTCGGCAGTACTGCATTTTGGTATAGGGTTAGTATGTGGTATTACTGTTTGGGAGGAGGAAAAGAGTAACGCTACTCCACCTCCTTTCTTTTGGGTTCTGCCATTTATTATGATTTTATAGCTGGGAGGGGTGATTTCAGAGTCTTTCAGATGAGGTTTGAGTCATGTCTCAGTGACTGCTATGTCAGGGTGGTTGTGAGTGAGCCAGGCATGGAAGGCGGGTAGTTTGTTACATGTAGGGGTTGGAGGTTGATAAAAATGTTGGTTTGCAGGAGGATCTGGGTTAGGGTGAATGCCGCCACAGAGAAGGATAAAGATGAGTTTGAGGATTTGGCCTCAAAGATTAGAGGCAATAATAGAGTTGGTGTTGAAAGAAAGCAGGCAAAAGGTATTGGGATTGTGAAGGATAGGGTGGATAGCTGGATAAGTGAGAAACCTGAAGGTGAAGAGGAGAGAGTCATTGGTTTGGTAGGGGTGAGGTGAAATGTGGGAAGTGTAGCAGGGTTGTTTTGTTGAGTGCAGCGAGGTAGTGTGTAGGGGAGGGGGATAGTGGAAGTTAGGGAGACAGGTTAGGTGAAATAGGAGGCAGAGGGAGAGGGGGAAGGAGAATTTGCATTAAAAGGGCTGCAGGTGAGACATGCATGGCCATGATACTGTGGGGAAGAGGAGAGGAATGTTGAGTGTAGAGAGAAAGGTAGTGGTATGCAGTAGTAGGTGCATGGGCTTGCATTTTATGTGCTTGACCCTATGATGAAGAACAGCACTTGACAAATTTCAACACTGCAGATGGTAACATACTCAAAACTGCAGTAGTTCTTGCCCAACAGCACTTACCAGTACAAAGTGTTGCTTGCTCCTTCTCAGCTGTATGTTGTGACAGAGTATAGCAGATAACTGAATATTTCCCTATAGCTCAGGACATAGTAAGGAATCAGGTGGCCATCTATCACCCAAATGCTGAAGCTATAGGAATGTATGGTCTTTCGATCCCTGTAGAGACCAAGGTATGTACAGCTTTCACTGTTTTAGAAACTGGGATCATTCAGTGACCAAAAGGGGTCATGTTAGGTATATTACAGACATCCTACTTGTAAATACTTAACACAGGAATATGGGAATAACAAAAGGGAAGTGATCACAGAACCATATGATACCTAGCCATATACACCTTTAAGTAGAGACACTTAAAAATCTTGCTAAACTTTTCGAGCACTTAATAGTGCTCACCTCCTAAATAGAGCAGAGCCATACATGATAACTCTGGTAAAACATTCTGTCTACCTATCCAATTATTACGACTAGCCTTAAAGTAGCCAAAGTACCAATTTGTTTAAACTATAGTAACGTATTCCACACTCTGAGAATATGCTGAGTTAGGAACATATTGTTCAAGAGAGTCTTGTTTATTTGTTGGTGTATATTTAGGTTGCTAGTGCAGGTGTTTGTGGTCTATGTACCAGGCCAGGAGCACAAATCTAGTGCGTTATAAAAAGTCATAACAACTGCAAGAGAATACTGATGAAATAAAATCCAGGACTATATGATGAAGCTTACCATCACCTTACAGTTTTATCCCCCTTTCTTAAACTGCCAAATAATATATATCACCCAAGGCTGAGGGTCCAATGAAATCAACCTCTCCCACCTCTATGGGAAGGGCAAACAACAAAATGCAAGAATAGCCATGTGAAAGACTTTTGCAAAGAAAACGCTCTTCATGGGTGTTCTGGAGCTATGGACTTCTGACATGTGCTTCTCGACAGCTAATTTCCTTTGAGTTCAGTACACTGCTTCATTACTTTCACAGTTATCAAATAAAGCACAGCAGTCCAGATGTTTTTATTAAGCAGATCTTTTATTCATCAGATGGATGAGCACTAGCTGTTGATGAGCTTCATCTTATTGTCCTGGGCTGGAGGAAGTCACTAAATAATGATAGATAGCCAACTTTCAGACTGCAAATCCTTCAGAAAAATCATGTTAAGGGGGCGGAGACTAGATGGCCAACTGAGAGCAAGTGAATTTTGAGAGCTCCATAATCTAGTATAATAATATAGGAAAATTTTTATTATTTTCAAGTTTAAAACAGAAATCTATAGATAAACTACTAAACTACATAAATATAAATTTTGGTGGAGATATACAAAAATGTTCCTGTCATGTACTAGGAGATATATGGAGTCACTGAATATGAACAACTTAAGGAATTCTCACCCAGATGCTGCTTTGAAAAAAAAAACTGCAATTGATGACATCTACCTTACAGGAACTATCTTTGAAGATGGATGGCTTTAAAAATTACTTAGAAAACCTCAAATTAAATTCTCAAAAACAGACTGATAGTCTTAAGGAACTATTACAGCAACACCACACAAAAATAAATATAGATCCTTCGCTAAATGACACTGAAGGAAGACTCAAAGATGAAGAATTCCAAAAAGAATTTCTGCTTAAACAGAACACATGGCTGCTTAACAAAATAGACTACTTAGAAAACAGGGAAAGGAGAAACAATATAAAGATCTGGATCTTTGGTCTGCCTGAAAACACTGATTGAGAAGGCATTATTTCATTCTTAACAACTTGGATTCCTGAATTTTTAGACTTGAAAGAGGAACTTTCAATTGGGATTGAAACCTGCTTCTAACTCAACAAATACTCCACCTAGATCCATAGTTATAAAATTGCTTTCATTTCTGGACAAGGAACTAATATTAAAATCTGCTTGGAGAAAATCACACTTAAAATACAATCAAAGCCTGATAAGGTTTGACAATGATGATTCTTCCAAAATACTAGAAAAAAAGAAAAACGCCTGGACAACAATAAAACTGCTGAAACAAAACAACATTAAAGCACGGTTGGCCTTTCCAGCCAAGATAAAAATACTTTTTGCCAATGAGATGAGAACCTTTAATGGCTTAGACAAAGCTGCTATATTCATCAAAAACAACAACTGTCTATCCCAGAAGAAATGGAATGGATGGCCCCTACTCTTTAAAGAATAAACAAATCCTTGGACTGATGCTAGAAAGAAGAAACAAAAAACTGATTCCAAGATAGCTGTCCCTCCAAAAAATAACTCTTACAACTACATCACTTGTCATCTGTTTTTATTTAAAACAAAGGATGTATTCTTAAACAACTGAGAAACACTAATGATTTATTCAGAATGTTCAGAGTCCAATAATTCTTCACAAACAAAAGTAGATCAAGATGGGTTACTATTTACATTATATATAAGCCAAACAAAGCAAAATATAATACAAACATAGAAGTTTCTATTCCCCTACTTGAACTCAATGAATACTTATCATGTTCATTTTTCATTGATTTTACTTATAACAATGTAAGTAATTAACTAATTCAACAAGGTAGCATTTATCAGGGTTCAGACTCAAATGTAACAAATTAACATCACATATAATAGTAGTAACAGTAAAATGTCTTGAAAAAAAATGCTGTCATGGAGACTAATACCTTCTTCAGTTAAAGTATGATTTAGAAATGTCATGTATATTCTGGTTAAATAATAATAGCAAGCTCTTAGTAGAAATGTCATCATTATTCTGTCTAAACATAGTTAATATCAGTTATGGCAGGCATCACAGCTATGAGTGCTGTTTGATCAATCCTGAAATGGTATGCATGGATGCAGCTGTGTCTGGCAGCTAGTACAAATGTCATTACTATTATGTCTAAACATAGTTAATATCAGTTATGGCAGACATCATAGCTTCAAATGCTGTTTGATCAATCCTGATATGATGTGCATGGATGCAGCCGTGTCTGGCAGCTAGTACAAATGTCATTATTATTCTGTCTAAACATAATTAATGTCAATTATGGCAGGTATCATGGCTTCAAGTGCTGTTTGATTGGACTTGACATGGTGTGTGTGGGTGTGGCTGTGTCTGGCGGCTGTTTATGTTGCTGTTTTCATCTCTGGGAGGCTGTGGGTTGCGGGCTTGTGGTCTAGGTTTACTGATGCTTGTGTGTTGGGAGGAGACATTTGGTGTTTTGGCCTGGATCCAGGGGAGGGGGGTGGATGGAGCTGTGCTTTGGGATATTTTGGTAGAGAATGGTTTGTTTGTACGTCTGCTGAGTGAGAGGTGGGAGGGCTGGAGGACTGTGTTGTCTTCTTGTTGAGGTGGCTTGTTGGGAGTTTTTTTTTATCCGTTTGCTCACTGTTCTTTTCCTGGCTGCTGCCTCATTGAGAGGAAGGGAATTTAGGCTTGAAGTTGCAGTAAATTTGAGCTTTGCTTCAGGTACATCGCGAGCCTCTGGTATGTAGTACACAGACACATTAACAGAAACAGGCGCTCCCACGTTGCTATGTTAACGGAGACAGAGTGACGATAATGCTTAATGATTCTCAGCAATGACGTTTTTGGTTTTGAAAAAAAAAAAAAAAAAAATATATATATATATATATATATATATATATATATATAAAAATAATAAAAGGGCTGTTTTAAACCACATGTACACATACTGATGGTCTCCCAACACTTTGTTTAGCTCATTAAGTTTATTCTTGATAAAAAAACACACATACACACAATAGTTATGTAATGTATGACTTTAGTAAATCTGCTGAATTTAGATAAAACAGG
>NW_025050948.1:0-11792 GCF_019279795.1 Protopterus annectens
CAAAGCCTGACCACAGTCCCTGGCCAGAAAACCACAGTGGAAAACATGTGAAAAGCAATATTTGCACTCCTCCAAACTGATGTGGAATCCATTAAAGGTCCTGTGCAGGTGCAAAATATGGGCCACACCTCAGAACCTGTAATACAGCCATTCCATGAACACTGCCAGGAATGCTTGGATTATGCAATCCTAAATTAAAACAAGACACAATGCCATCCCGGGAATCTGGCATGGTGGACACCAGCCATAACCAAACCATGCAAGAGAATGAGGAAGCTACTACATGATAGAGCAAACATAAACAATGAAGTAATCACTGATCAGTAGTATGGCAATAAAATTGTCCACACATACAATCCACTAAGGCCAGCCACAACATGTTGCATCTGTGAATCCTGAGGCAATGTTACACCTGTCCCAAGTACACAGACAACCCCAACCCCAAAAGAAATACAAATATATGTGAGAGATGCAACCATCTATCCAAACTGGAGGCTGAGCCCCCCAAAGTACCCCCAAAACACAAAAAAAAAAAAAAAGTCCCACATAGACCTATCACAACTGCAAACCAAAACATAAACACAGAAAAACATTCCCGGAGGCACAAATTACAAACACAGCACACCAACAGAGGCCTCTAAAGCAGACACCCAATCAAACAACCTCCAAACATAGCACATGCAACACATAGTACACAAAGCTGGTGTGCCAAACAGTCACAGGCCAGAAGGAGAAACAACATGCCTGATACAGTTGTAATAGGTGACTCCATAGTCAGACACACTGCTGTCCGCACACCAGACTGAACAAGGGAAAGGATACAGTAACCTGCCTGTAGGCTCCCTCAATCTGCCACTTAAGAGAAGTATGCAGGTCACTGCAAAGCAAGTAGAAATATGATGCAGTCATAGTCCATGCTGGTGTGAATGACCTGAGATGTACCTCCCCAGACTACATGAAAAGAGACATAGATGAGCTCTCTGATTATGTAGTGCAGGCGGGGATGACACTCACCGTTTGCAGCATCCTACCCTTACCAAGAATAATGCCACAGTACAAAGACGGAATGATCAGTCATAGCAAGTGGGACACTTACTGGTGTCATTCCAAGGGGATCAATGTCTGTCTGCTTGGGATGTCATGCTTGACAAGCCAGCTGTTCTTGGGGATGGCTTGCACCTGTTACCCGGGGTCTGGATATTGGATAAGGCCTTTGCCACCTCCATAGACCCTTTTTTAGGCAAGGCTGAAAAGACTAACCCACCACCCTAGAAAACATAAGTGGAAGAAACAAAAGGGAAATGCTGCCCAATGCCAGGTGTGAAACCCCCAATATGCATGCCCCCAGGCCCCCCCCCAGTAGGGAGAACATCGTTGTCTGGGCAGTGACAGAACCCTGCTGCAGGCCTCCTGACGGCACACCAGCACTACCAGGTTATACCACATATCATTTTCATGGCCCCAAAACCTGGAACAAAACATAAAAGGGGGGTGAGTATCCATATTCAGCACAGACACCCATATGTCCAGGTAACTGACAATGCACAAGGCATTGGAGTCCACCCATGTGCAACTAACTGTAGGCAAGACTGCTGTACAGTCTGTAGCATGCTACAGCCCCCTCTCACAAAAGGAACCCCACCCAGCCGTCCTGAAGACACTGGACAGTATGAATGTCCCACCAAATACCAAACAAGGTACCACAAATTACCACATAGGTGGTAAACCATTATGTATGGAAGGAGTAATCAGGGACCTAGGGACACAAGTGGACAGTAACCTGTTATGTGACACCCACATTGCCAATGTGGCTAGGAAGACTGTCTACTTTTGACCCCGTATCAGAAAGGATTCACATCTAGTCAACAGAGGTCATTGTGCCCCTATACTGTTCTCTTATCACACTCATAATCTAGTACAATGCCTCATATGGGATGTACCTTACCTGACACCTGCAGCAGTTAGAAAGACCTCAAAGGTACCTCACCAAGAGGATAAAGGGTCTCAAATATATGTCATATGCTGCCTGGCTGTAGACACCCCAGCTGAATGCAGTCACATACTGCCTACACAGAGGCATTGCATGCCTGTTGTAAAGGCCATGCCCAAACAGGAGGAATGGACATGCTCCCCCCCAGAAAACCCAAAACCAACGGAGCTGTGAGAGTGAGAGATGTCAACCTCAACAAATAATGAAATAGGATGTGCTGGTGGGACAGATACATAATCCAGAGGCCCCCCACACCCTGGACCAGAATCCCACTCCATGTTAGGCAGAGCCCCTCACTGACACTCTTCAACAGGAATCTTGCCAAGTGGATAGATGATTGTAGAGTTACACTGGGGGTCTTCACTTTGTTCTGTCCAGACAGAGGCACAGCAAAGCAAATCATAAATGGCCATAATATTCACATAGCAACGGGTGGCAAAAGCCACACCCCTCTGGCTAGGCTAACAAATGCCCTAGGGTGGATAGCCTAGTATGGACCTATGAAGATACAAATTGTACAGGACACTAAGGATAATCCCAAGGCTTTCACAACTGATGGTAGGAACCATGTTGGGAATTCACAGATATGCTCTGAATCACACAAATATCAAAACACACACACATATTGCCAACATACATCCTGACAGGTGCAGTGCAACCCCCAGAATGCAAATATCTATCCCAGCAGACTGGGCCCCTGACATTGCAGATGCTGAGGTAACACCCAAACATCTACAAAGCAAAACACACAGCAGCAATGGTATGAGATGGTGTCCTGGGTTTAGTGCAACATGGACTCCAAAAAGAATGGAATGCCAAACACACTACTGCTCAATGTCAGCCTTACCACAGAATATGTACCCAAAAGAGCAGTGTACAACAACAGTGGTCCTTCTCAACAAAGGTGTTGCCTGAATGGATACTGAAAACCACCCCAGAATCCTGGGAAACTCGGTCTGCACAGCTATGGAAAGGATCAGCATGTACCCAGACATAAAGATATTGGGGACCTACTGACACGGACCCTACCCAGTGTGGCTTTCTTAAGTGCAGATCCTGCCCCTAAACATGTTTGACTCAATTGAAACAGTCATTAAGGTCATTGATGAGGGCAATGTGGTCCACACAGCGTAGCTGGACCTTGCAAAGGCTTCTATACAATACCCTACGTGTTCATTATAGATAACTCACCAGCTTAAATATAAACCCCCATGTCAGTAGAGGGGGTTTCAAACCCGACCAAGGACAGAACAGACATGGTCAGACATGCTGCAGCCATGTCAGACTACAAACCAGATATAACTGGCATCCCACAAGGCTTGGTCCTGGGATCTCCCTCGTCTGGTATATATGTCCAATAGGTACAGGCCAACATGGAAGGACTGTGTCGAACATGTTTGCAGAGGACTACAAACTGCTCACCCATATGATCCACCAGCTGACACAAGCATCCCACAAAAAGGGGCCCCATAGAAACAGACAACTGGTGCCATAGCCATGTCAGCAAGCTAATTGCAGAAAGTGTATAGTCAACCCCGTGGATATACAGTAAGTGCCCACCAATTACCACATAGGTGTAACCCCATTATGTATTTAAAATGAAATGAGAGACCTGGGGACACAAGGTGATAGATATCCTGCATTGGACAAACAGTTTACAGAAACATACCATATACCCACCTAATCATGAAGGTTGTCAGATCTAGATAAGGGGAGGTCATTGTGGCTCTGCAGTCATCCTTCATCAGGGTACAATTGACTACAATAGCCCCTGTGGGGTGTACCTCAGCAGACACTTCCATCAACTGTAAAGTCCCCAACAGTACCTCACCAGGAGTATCAAAGAGCTTGCACAGATGCCATGTGTTGCCTGTGTTGCTGGTATCAATAAACATGCTGCACCTTGTACAATCTGAATGGCAGTGAGCTATGCACATGAGAGACCTGAACCCCAGCACTGACTTACATAGGACAAGCTGCTGCATGATCCATAACACAGAAGCCACCCCACCCATGAGTAACTCCCAGTACAGGCTACCCTAGAGTCACTTATCAATCTTCCTCAAAAGAATCTTGATGAGTGGATGGGAGATGGTAGCTTTATCCTGGGTATCACTGTCATGTCACAGGTAGACAGAGGCACAGTATACTAACCATGACATATGTCATGGCAAACTCCACTTACAATGTGTGTTGAAGGACAAACACACTCTCCAACTAGCATTAGAATGCACTAGGGCACATCGCTAGTGTTTGCTAATGTACACTTATGTTCTGCAATACACTACCAATGTTGGACAAGCCTGGTTTAAGTAGTTCATATCTGAACAAATGCAACATGGTCAGATGTCACAACTGGCCCCTAACCAGGCTGTTGTGCTCACTATGAAATGTAAAGCAGTGATAGACTAAAGCCCACGAAAGTGTCCACCACAGTCAAAGTACTACCAGTACACTATACAGTACTACAGTGTTAGGTCAGTGTGAAAGGATGTTGACAACTGTATGCAAAGTATCCCATGCAAACACTGCAGGCACAGTATAATCCTGTTGTGTTCACACACAAAGCAGTTGTACAGTAACTACACGACACACAACACAACCAAAACCGGTGATATTTGTTGAAGTTCACACTCATCCACAAATGTGGTGGGCTGCAGAGTCCAACATATGGAATGCTCACACTGGGCATGCTCACACACTTTGATAAATGAGACCTATGTCAGACAACATGCCATGGGAAGGCTGAACTGGGCATGCTTACCCCATTTGGCCAAATCTCAGTTTAGCAGTTGGCACACATATCTGGTTTTTTTATGTTTATTCCAGGAACCAACCACATTACAGCATCTGCCCAGTGCACACAGTTAAATGACTACAGAGACATACTGATATAGTGGATCCCTCCCATATGCAAACATCTTCCACAGATCACAAGTTGTTCATACAAACAGGGAATGCTATGGCAATAAAGATGAAACAGTCTATCAGCAACAAATAATGTGCATTTGACAATTAAACATATGGGTGTAGAGGTCAACACTAGGCTGTTTGCCCTAGGGGAAAGACAGCTTAGCCAGAGTGTGCTTGGTGTCTGCCCTCCCACAGGATGCACATTCCCCTTTTAAACACCGATGATGTCAGCACCCTATAAGTACAGCAGGAGAAAAAAATTCCCAGTAATGCGTGCTCTGCTTGTCTGTCCTGTCATAACATAGTTAGGTAGGGGTTTGAATCCTGCAAATGCTCAGTGTGTGTGGGTGGGGTTGGGGTGTGTGTTTGGGGAAATGTCCCTTTGGCAAATGGAAAACACACTACAGGATGCACATTCCCTTTCTAAACACCCCATGATGTCAGCACCTATAAGTAAGCAGGAGAAAAAAAATCCCAGTAATGCGAATAGCTGCTCCCTAATTCTGTCCCAAATGTCATAACAAGTTAGGTAGGGTTTGAATCCCGCAAATGGGGGGTGAGTGGGGGTTGGGTGTGTGTAGGTGTGGGGGAAATGTCCCTTTTTTGGGAACTAGGAACACACTACAGGATGCACATTCCCTTTCTAAACACCATGATGTCAGCACTCTATAAGTACAGCAGGAGAAGAAACCTCCCAGTAATGCGAATAGCTGCTCTGCTAACCTCCTTTTAGTGTCATAACATAGTTAGGTAGGGGGTTTAAAACCCGCAATGGCAAGTGTGTGTTTGTCTGGGGGTTAGTGTGTGGGAAATGTCCCTTTGGCAACTAGGAGAACAGACTACAGGATGCACATTCCCCTTTTTAAACACTGATGATTCAGCACCTATAAGTATAGCAGGAGAAAAACCTCCCAGTAATAATGCGTGCTCTGTTCCATCTCAAGTGTCATAACATAGTTAGGTAGGGTTTGAATCCTGCAAGGGGTGTGTTTCTGAGGGGTTGTGTGTGAGGAAATGTCCCGGCAACTAGGGAAAAGACTACAGGATGCACATTCCCTTTCTAAACACTGATGATGTCAGCACCCTATAAGTACAGCAAGAAGAAACCTCCCAGTAATGGGAAAAGCACTCTGCTAATTTTTCTCTTGAGTGTTCATAGCCAGATAGGGTTTGAATCCTGCAATTGGGAAGTGTGTTTTTGGCTGAGGGGGGTTTTGTGTGAGGAAATGTCCCTTTGGCAACTAGGAGAACAGACTACAGGATGCACATTCCCTTTCTAAACACTGATGATGTCAGCACCCTATAAGTAAGCAGGAGAAAACCCCCCAGTTGGAATACCCGCTCTGCTAATGCATCAGTGTCATAACATAGTTAGGTAGGGGTTTGAATCCTGCAAATGGCAAGTGTGTGTGTTTGGGGGGGGTTATGTGTGTGCAAGTGTGTGAGAAATGTCCCCCTGGGGAAACAGACTACAGGATGCACATTCCCCTTTCTAAACACTGATGATGTCAGCACCCTATAAGTACAGCAAAAAAACCTCCCATTGAATAGCCCCTCTGCTAATGTGTCTGTTTTGAGTGTCATAGCATAGTAGTTTTGAATCCTGCAATGGCAAGTGTGTTTTTGGGGGGGTTGGTGTGTGAGGACAATGCCCCTTTGGCAACTAGGTGAACAGACTACAGGATGCACCCCTTTCTAAACACTGTTCCTAAGGCCATGGTTCGGGCACAAGTTGTCTTTTTCTATGATGTTTGGAATTTTTGCGGCTGGGGGTCGTTATGGTGGCCAGTTGAGTCATCTGCATGTTTGGTCACCCAAAATGTGTTTTGGGCCTGTACCTAATAAATATATACCAAACAAGAGCCCCAGGACGGGCCCTTGGGGGCACAACTGTAACTGGTTTAGTCTGGCATGGCTCAGCAATGCTAACCATGTGGGTTCTGTCCTTGAGCCACTGTGCAATCCATCTAGTGACATAGGGGCTTATATTTAAGCTGGTGAGCTTCTCTAGAATGCCCAAGGGGGGTTTTTTTTAAAAGGCTTTGCAAGGTCAGGTAGGCTGTGTGAACCCCCTTTCAAGGGCCCTTTGGGTGACTTTTTCTAAAAGGGTTTAAAACCCTTTAGTGCTTGTCTCAGTAGCCCGAAAGGCATCTGTTACTGAAATATCGATGTTCTCCATGCCAAGGGTGTTTTGGGTGCATGCATCTGGAGGTTTAGACTTCTGGTTGGGTAGCATTACTCTTAGTTTCTTATCCTTGTGATATTGAAGGTGGGTTTGTCATTTGAGCCTTCCCTAACATAGGCACTATGGGGTAGAGCCTTTTGCCAATATCGGGCCCAGGGTGACAGGTGGGCCGTCCCTAGCAAAGGGTAGTTCAACAGAAGATGAATATGTGAAGGTGGTGCCTGTGTTTTTAGCAGTAGCATATATGACTGCTCAGTGGACACATGCCAGGTAAGTCATATGCACTGTGTAAAGGCAATGTACATGTGAACAGGACAAACAGTGACATCCTGTCAAGTGGGACAGGGAAATACATATAGTAAGCTATGCAGATGGCACTGGGAGCCCACAGAAGCTGTATAACTATGCATTGCAGGTGTGATCAGTTTTCCCAGGGAAATTGCAAGCAAACATGCATGCAAACAAAGCTACAGAAAACAGGGCTGGATGTAGTCCATTGTACAACAAACAAGCTGTACCATTTCCCAGTAGGTAACACTGCAAATATGCAGGCACTATGCACATGTACATGGAAATGGGTCAGAGGGCTGGGTCCAGTCTCAGTGCACACAAGTGTACAGACCATGTACTGTCAGGATGTACAATAACTGGATGAAACCCCATGTGCCATACCTGCAGTAAAAAATGTCAAATCAGACACTGAGCCTTCACTCAGTGGTTCCATTAAGATGTATCTACCTGGCCTGCCACCACAGTATCCCTGACATTTTGGGGGACTCTCCTCCTGTGACAGTTAGTTATGTGTTGGGGCTGTCTAGCATGGTATGAGATGTGAGCATGCAGTGCTAGGGTGCTCCTTTTGTCCTGTACCAGGGGGATACCATATCAACATCCTCAAAAATCTGCATTGCAGAGTCTAGTGTGGGCAACATGCCACTTGCAATTTACATGTCCATCATTGTGCTACATTTTAACCCTGTGCACCTATGTATGTAGCCCTGTTGACATCATTACCACCAGTATGCCAACATATGCAGATGATACATATGGGACTTACCATGGGTGTAGACAACAGGACATGACAATCACACACTTACCATCAGGCATGCTGTGATATACCCCCAATTAATTCAGCACAAGTACTGTTAACAACATGATACTATTACCATCTATGTGGTCACCCTGTGCATCAGCAACATGTTAACCTGTACCTGCACAGTTGTTACAGATTGCAGGAGGTGGCACAGTTTCATCATATGCCCGGGTGTGAACTTGGTATGCCTGGGTCAGCCACCATACACCAATTGACATGTGTGTATGTGTGTTGGTGAGGGACAGCAGTAGAAGGTGGGGCAATGTTGATGCAGTGTGGGTGTGACGGTAGCCCTAGGTGTTGTAAATTTCCCATGTGTGTATGGATGCACACCCACCTCATGGCTGCCATATACTTTTGTTTGTGGACAGCCACAGACTGTACCCCAGGTCATACAGATCAGTGTCTCTGGCCATGGACACGGTACCTGTGCCTTGCAGGGTGCGGGGACCGTACCCAGTACCAACCCAGACTGGGTACTGTCATCAGAAGCAGGTGTTCATTGACTGGACACAGATCCCTGGGGGCCTGGCCAGAGCCGGGGGTCTCCTGGGCGGTCTGATGACAGAAAGACCCAGCATTGCTGGGGCTGCTGCTGGCCTGGGGGGGGAATGGTGCTGCGGGGCTGGGTGGCCCCTCAACCGCCCACCATCACCCTGGCTCATGGACATGTAGTTGGGGAAACCCGGGGGGGGGGGGGTTTTTTTTTTTTAATATGTCCCCACAGCTGTCAGCTTCAACCCTTTGGGTGTCTGCGGGCTGTGCCCACATGACAGCCCGAAACATAGCTGAGGTTGTAAGACCTCTGTGGGCACGTCTGACAGGGGCGACGGATGCTCCCCCGAGAACCCCCGGACATCTGTCTGTGTGGTACCATCTCTGGGCCATGCCCTGGCTGCTGTGTGGGGGGGCATGTGCCACAGATACCACATTACCCTGGTCAATGCCCACTGTATGCTGTCCCTCACCTAGGGACATTGGTGACAAAAGGTGTATTGGCAGGATAACTGTGGGATTGATGGGGGGGCCCGCTGTGTACTGTCAATGGCTGACCAATGGCAGACCCTGGCATACTTTCCTGTGCCATTACACAGATGTCATCATTATCAGTACCCACGGCACCTGACTCAGGTTCCTGCTACATGACACCAGAGCAGCAACAGAACCTGTGGGGGGAAAAAGGGAAACACAGTTTACAATGTCTAAAATTGTGATGCACACATGCACAGGTGCACTGCACAATGCAGGTACATCCTGCACACATGCACAGGTGCCACATGAAAGGTGCAAAATGCACATGCAGGTGCACACATGCAAAATGCACAGGTGCACACATGCACATGCACAGGTGCACACATGCACAGGTCCACATGCACATGCACACAGTTTCCCCTTGTACAGTACTCAGTTTTAATATACACACAGACACAGACACACCTACATGCATACAAAGCACTACTAAGGGGCCCAAATGGTCCTATTACTATCAACACTATTACAGGAATTGTTAATACACACTCACCAGCATGATAGGCTGCATTGCTGTTATACCGGGGGTCCCAGGCTGAAGAAACTAATGTCAGTGGGCAAAACTGTGCCATTGTTACTGAGTATGATGGTCAGTAGTACAACAGCCCTTTCACGGTCAGCTGCTAATATTGAGGATATCACACTTGCACATTAAATACTATGGTGACAGCTACAAACCAAGGAAAACCTCCCCATGCATTAACTACCAGTGTACACAACTGTCAACTATACAAAGGCATATTACCTGCCCTTCACTGTCTTGCTGCGTGGCTCCAGCCTCCATCATAATGCATGTCTGCTGCTGTTGTTGCTGGGGACTGGAGCCACTACACTCATGAGTAGTCCCCCCAGTCTGGTGAGTGGGGGTGTGCCCCCCCCCTGTGGCACCTGTTGCCTGTGGATATCTGGCCCGCTGATGGACATGTCTGATTAAATCACTGCAGGTGTCGTACCTGCTCATATGTCCTATTATGTGTGCCTATGTCATTTACCCCGGCCCGGGCAGGTTTGCCACAGTGCAGCCCTCTCCTGCTGATTCTGGCTGGTGCGGAAAAAGTTTGCATAATCCGCACCCGGCTCTGGGGTATCTCCTCATCCTCAGCTGGGGTAGGTGGGATTGGGGGGGGCCATGTACCTGGGAAAAAAAATAACCTGGTATCAGCAATATATGTCAGCAGAATTTTGGGAAAAACATGCTACTACTGTTATGATACAACATATCTCACATATGTGGGATCTGTCTGTCTATTGGTGGATACACATGTGGAGGTATCAGTGCTCAGCCAGCAACTGTGCAACAGTACCTGGCCCCTCCAAAAATACTACCAAACCCCAGCAGTCAGAACACTGATTCAGGTCAAGAGCACCTCCTCACTCTGGGGTTTGTATCTAGGTACTGTATGGCCTACATCATCAACTACTGTGAGCTGCCCACCCCTTTGCCCTGGATATACTTTCCCACCTCCACCCAGCACAAGACTATAGTGCATAACATTACAGATACAAACTTTACACTTTGTAACAGTGACATGGTATCCTTTCCCCCCTGGGCCAGTGGCGATACAACCCACAATGCTGCCCCCTACACAATTGCTTTCTACAGACATCTCCAGAATGCATGGATCATGCAATCCCATATATGACCAAGACACTCTCCACAAAGGGACAGCATCCTGTCTGGTGGACCCCAGCCATAGACAGATTGTATTACAGAAGATGGAAGCTACTGAATGACAGAGAATAATTCCATAAAGGGAGGGCATGTCTGAGCAGCACTTTAAAGGGTCTATTTTCCATCATACAAAAAACCATTGGCAACTTTGAGAGGGGAAACAAGAGGGGCACTACAGATAACCAGAAGGCCCTCTTCAGTTATGTTAGCAACCTGGTAACGATCAATCCTCTTTGCCCATATGGAGTACACAACAACAAATATTTCACTGACACCACAGATATCACAACATTGTGGGCAGGTTCAGTGCAGGTGTCAGCCCTCTCCCCAAAAAGGCATAGTTATCCCAGCTGACTGTAACCTCCCCGTCATCACAGATGTCCAGGGAGGGCCCCCCTCAGGACAGCAGAATACACAACATGGATGGGACCTGATGGTATCCCCAGTTGCATGCTACATAAACTCTGACAGGAGCTAAAACACATAAAGTGCTATGTAACACAGCCTGACTGGAAAGTACCTGTACACTGGCGCCCCGCAGTGGTTCCACTCCACGAAGGAGGCACCTCAACATGCCAATACTACAACACAATACATTTTTACAATACAATACTATACAAAATGCTTGCCCTGGGACTACAGCAGCGTACTGTTCTGCTACGACCATTGTGACACATGTGGTGTGATGGTACCTGCTGCTGCACACAGTTAAAAGGGTGACTCATATGGCATATTACCTATCTGACAAATTCAGCAGGGGGATGTGTAAAATGTACTCATAGTCTTGCTTCTTAACACTGTGTGGTTTATTGCAGGGTATGTCTTATCTGTGGGGAGGAACTCTTACCTCCACATGTGCCCCCTCCCCCTTTTTTTTTTGCAGGGGGGGCAGGGGGAAAAAAACAAACCC
>NW_025050949.1:0-13008 GCF_019279795.1 Protopterus annectens
CAATAAGAGATTTTGCATGATGAACCGGCACACACAGGGTGTGTGTGATTCAGAGATACACTGTGAGTGGACCATGCTGAGCAGTAGCGCTAGCTGTGGTATATGATGTGGCCAGATAATAACCAGATGGTAATGAGCAATATTATTAAAATGTGTTGTGCCATGTATGCAAATGAGATAAATCAATATGGTGGTGTAATTCAGAAACATATAAAGAGCACAATGTGGTGCTTTAACACTAGTGTTGTTGAATGTAACTAAATCCTCATGTTCATGCTATTGAACCATGGAAATATGTTAGGAATTGCTGCTGCATTAGTTATTCTATATATGCAAGAAGCTCTTATTGCCAGTACAAGCCAAGGTGGTGTGCATCTTCACCCTCAAAGGTACTGTGTCATCCAACCACACAATATTTCATGAACACCATGACACTGAAATTACAGACTTGTATTATGTGAATAGGGACACCATGGAGGACCTGGTAGACATGCTCTGGCCTCATCTGCATATCCATGTGAGTTACAGATTACCTTTTCCAGTAGAGTCCAAGACATATGTGGCTTTATGTATATTAGCTACAGGGACCTTTCAGCAACCAGCAGTTGAGACAATGGGGGTATCTCAGAAATCTACCTTAAGAATATTCTATCAGTTACTCAGTGCTATGCTGTAGCATGTGGGGGAGCATATGTGGCTTCAGATGTAGAAGAGAGAGGCCACACCATATGGGATTTCTATGATATAGCCCATTTCCCTGCAATATTGAGGCAATAAACTGCACCCACATTGAAATAAAGGCCCCACCTGGTGAACTGGGAAGGGGATATGTGAACCACAAAGGGTATCACTCCATCAACTGCCAGGTGGTATGTAATACACATGATATCTTCTGCAATGTGTCAGCAGGCCACCCAGACAGTCATCACAATACCTACATAGGGCACATGTGTGACCTGTACCAATGGTTTGTGAGGGGAGACTCCCCACAGGGGCATCTTAATGGCAATGCCAGATATGCCTTGGAACCTGGCTGATGACACCTAACAGAAATCAACAGACTGAAGCAAACTAGGGATGCAACTACAATTTTTCAAAAACAGAGTTAATATGGTGCATACTTTTAGTCTGCAGAAGGCACACTTTTACCACCTGGAAATATCTGGTGGTGCCCTGCAGTTTGACTGTGCACATGTGCAAAATTATTTTTAGCTTGTACAGTTTTACACATTATCATACATTAGAGGCAGTTACAGTGGTGAGGGGGAGCAGTTGCATGGGCAGTAGTCCCCAATATATCAGGCAGTGAAGGGTGAACCCGACAAGGTGTTTGTGGAGGAGCCAGCAACAGGGGATAAACTTGCTAGAAGAAGGCAGGCATTGTATTCTGTTGCTCTAGCAAAGAGGCAGCTAGTTGCACATAACCTCAGCCAGAAGTGTAGGTGGCCCAACTAGTGCCTGTGGCCGGTACTAAGATCCAGCACCCCATTCACTTAGCTCTTCAAGTGAAGAGGGAAGAAAAGAGGGAAAAAAGGCACTTACAATCATTACATTTTAGCTATTTGCTTATTACAGATCCAGCTCCCCAGCTCTTCAGAAAGAAAAAATATACATATGCAACGGCTAGATATGCAACACCCCCACTTCATTCTGCCTAGCCATTCAGGTCCTGTTTCTGTGCTCTACCCCGACCCTCCACCATTTTATTAAAAAAATATATTTGTATAAACTGTATCAAGCTGCTTGTTACAAATGTAGCAAACAGTTGCTACAATTTATACTCTGCCTGCATGGAATGCTACAGAGCTCAGGTTTTAGTTTAAAAAATGTAATTTTTTTTTTACTTTTAAACCAGGAGTGTCCAACCTTTTGGCTTGCTGGGGCCGCATTGAGTGAACAGAAATGGTCTTGGGGCCGCATATAAAATATATCATATAGTTAACTCTTTCCTTGCTCCGTAAGACCACAGTTGACCTCCTGGCTGTACTGTAGGTGCATTTGAACAATGAATAAATGTAATAAATGCCTAATATTTGCCTTAAAATTCTAATTCTCATTCTAATTCTCTAATCTAACAGTTAACTCTAAGTTAATATATATATATATATATATATATATATATATATATATATATATATATATATATATATATTTTTTTTTTTTTTTTTACAAATAAACAGATATTCACTAAAGCACTAGCATTTCTCACTGGGAAAACCATTCCAGCAGTCCAACTATGTAACATGTCAACATCAGCAGTCCTACAATACTATAATCCACAAAAATAACCCAACAAATTTGCAATAAAGGAAAGAATTCACATTACTGACTTAATAAAACAATTCTGAATAAGCTACAAGAGGGTCTCACCCAAACAAATAACTGGTGCCAGAAATATGGCCTCAAGCTAAATGCCAAAAAATGTATCATCATCCCCTTTGAGGAGAGTGATGTCCCCACAAATTATCACATTAATAACAATGTTGTAAGCACGCAATAAGTCGTATGGTACTTGGGCACCCAGGTTGATAGAAACCAGACTTTTGACCACCACGTTGTCTCCTTTGTAAGGAAAGCTTTTTACATGGCCCACTTCATTAGTAAGGGTATCTCATCCAGGGACAAGGAGGTCATAACATCCCTGTATTCTTCCTTTACAAGAGCCATTATTGACTGCAATGCCCCTTTTGGCATGTGCCTCAGCAAAACGCCCTGCCAAAAGAAAGACTACAACCATTTCTGACAAAAAAGGTCAAAAGACTAAGTTCACTTAGTTATCTAAACAGACTAAAAAGCTTCTTGCTTTCCTCTGTCTCTCACTGGCCCCTATAAATTTCATCACTGGCTTGATTTCCAGGCTAAGAAAGATCCTGCCTTAAAAGACTTCCTCTACCTCAGAAATACTGGTTATACTTAAAACGCTCACTACAAAGACCACAGCCTTCACTGCAACATAAACAAGCCACTTTTTAAGGACAGGTTCTTGACACAAAAACCTTCAACTTCTGTAAAAAGCTCCTCTCATTATTAAACAATGTAGTTCAGCAACACAATGACAGGATGGATAGCCATAAATGTAGTTCTTGGGTAAGTAGCATAGCCTTCATCAAACCAGATGGAAAATCCGCATACTAACCTTTCCCAGCTGGATGGCTAAGATCTAATATTGGTTACTCAAGTCTAGTTGCCCAAGAAAAAGGGCATGTTTAACTAAGAATTCCATTTGCAAAATTATATTCAGTATACATATTAAATCTCTTTCTCTTACACACACACACACACACACACACACACACACACACACACACACACACACACACACACACAAACAAAAAAGCCCCTACTTGTAAAGTAGGCAACCTCAGTAATCACATGACACTCACTCACTGAATGAAATTGTCTGGAAGTCATAATATCTGAAAAAAAAAATCATAATAAAGATGGATTCATCCATGTAATTTCCCACCACCAATAGGACCATCAATAAATCAACAAACAACTTCTCAGCAAAAAGTAAATCAATAAGAAAACCATAAACTATAATGCTACATACTGGTGTAAACATATAACTTGTGTTAATCCCCAGGTTAATCCATAACAAAAGATTGTTTCAGAGCTTCAGCTATGTACAAACAGCTTTCTCCTAAAAACTTTACTCATTGATATTTGCCTTGCTGTAATTATAACTGTTAAAAAAAATGTTTTTAAGTTTATTCTGTACCTCAATGATTCTCACTGCTATGAGATGTAATATCTGCCATATTGTATGAGTACTGCTTCCATGATTTGTTTTCTCTCTTTCTCATGTATTGTATTATATTGTTTTGTGTTATTTTTTGAGCTTTTCCCCCTGGGCCTCCACTGAAAATGGACCTGGGTCCAGTCGACTTTCCCAGTAAACAAATGTAAAATAAAATAAAATAAATAAAAATAAACTTCCCTCCAATCTAAAGCCATTTGACATTCAGACATTTTAATTTGTGCAGAAGTTACTCACAGACTGACAGTTTACTGAGCTGTAATACTGACCTTCGCTTTTGAAAAAAAAACAAATTCCCAGACTTTGTCAATAGCGCAAAGTGTAGAGAGGATTATTTATTATATATTTTTTTATTTTTGGAAAACATCTTTAAAACTGTTAAATTGATTATACACCCAGAAACACAGAAAAGTTATTGTGATTATGTAAACCACAGACTGCTGCAAGAAATCAAAGTCACATTAGCACTCTATGTTTATGTCCGAACAGATGAATCATACCTGTCAATTCTAAAAGAAGTAAAGTAGCTTAATAAGAAGGTTATTTGCAAGGTTACATGGCAGTTTATATTGGAAATAAGCAGAGATATTAAAAAGGCTCTGTTTTTCATAATTATGCCGAAAAGTCTTCCAAGGTAAATACAACTTCTGATTTAGTATGGAACCATACCTCTCAACCTTAGAGCAAGAAATCTGGACAAAGCAAAAAATAAAAGTGGGACACAGGCCCAAAAGTAGTTATGCATCACAGACACCATTGAAACAACTGTAGCTGCAAACATTATACATCACTTACAATATTTATATCCCATTATTATCAGTTAAACATTATATGTCTCATTCAGTCCTGCCTTCTTTTGCATCAAAGAAAACCATGCTTTGAAATGACAAATGCATTAAAAATAATAAAACACATTGCATCAACATCCTGCAACTTCCTACCTGCAAGCAACCACAGAGCTTTCACTGAAACTAGGGCTGCTTGTTTCCCCAGAATGACAGCTCTCCCTAATTAAGTCTAATGGTATACAATCTACCAGTATCTGGACTACCTGAAATAAATTAAATTATGGCCTGTAAATTGAAAGTACACTTTGTTTAATTAAACTATATTTCTAAGCCCACTTACCATATTTTCAGTAACATCCCAATATCCATTTCCAGGTCACTTTACAAGACATTGGCAGTGGTAGACTTGGCATCCTTCAGAACCCCACAGGCCCACACTAATACATTGTCCATTAAATGTAAATATCCATCCACTATAAATGGCAAGAAGCTATGTCTTAAAAATTCTACTTCTGGCATGCATACCCAAGTATTAGGTTTTGAAACAAAGAAACATTCTCCACAGTCCATATGTCTCTGTCTTTAATAATCATCTACAGTTGCAGCACTCCCAATACATAAGCACACACATACACACTAAAATCCACAACATTTAAAAAATGACATTGTGCCCACTTGATTTGCCAGTATTGATGATCCGCCAAAGCTATGCTTACTGTTGTCCAATCTAGAACCCACCAATGAAAAAACAGTACTAGGTGCTTTTTTGTTTGTCTGAAAAAACAATACAACTTTATATGCTATAGTCCCACATAGTCAGTCCACTACTGACCCATTAACCCTAGGCTGCTGTCTCATTCTTACTCCCTGGAACTGCATTACCTTGGATGACTACTTTTATTTCCTAAGCAAAAGACACAAATTGGAAGTTGAGGCAAAAATCCAGACATTCTTTGAAAATCAAAGAACAGAAAGACACTGCAGCCAAGTAACTCTGGAAAAACGAAGTCAGCTTGAACCCCGCAGCAAATTATGAGACTCCACAAGTTGTTTTAGCGCTTTCATTCACTTTAATCTTCTGTGAACTTCCTCAGAAACAACTTCACCATTCATACACCTGTTTAAGTACTATTCAATCACAATTAATTTACATACATAATTGATGGCAATGAATAAAATTTAAAGACATACCATACAAAATTACTGAAAACTGTATATAGTACATATGAACTCTTAAAACATCCTAAATAAAAGCTTCTCAAATGTATGTTTAACACTGATATAACTATGTCATTGGAATGTGTGATATCACAATAAAAATTATGAATTCATTTCCAGGAAACATCTCATATTTATAGTTTCATTGAGACCTGGAAATTTGTCAGCTCCTAAAAATATTTGCCAAAAGGACTCTTTACATTCTAATAAAAGTTTGAAATTACCACCAAATGTTACACTATTTACACTATCTAGAACAGCAAATGTAAACTTTTTAAATTCATTACAAGTGATAGAATGCCTTGCTAATGCATTATTTGTGTCTTTTTTCTTTATAGCCAAAATGTGTTCACTGATTCTGACTTTCAAGGCTCTTGTGGTCATTCCCACATAATAACTTGGACATGTTTGGCACTGTGCAAAATAAACAACCATAGTACTGTGACATGTAAAATACTGTTTTGACCAATGTGTTGTACGTAAATGCTTAAAGTGTACAAAAGATGAATTAGTGATGTATCTACACTGTTTACAACAGTGGCAAGAAAAGGTGCCTTTAGTTTGTGTGACACCCATTCTATTTGTAGTACATCTGTTTTCCTTTTTCTCAAGTATACTTTTTAGATGAACTACTTTTTTGAAAGTAAACATTGGTTTAATGCCTAAAATGTTCGCTAAATCTTGGTTACCCAAGATAATCCTCCAGTTATTTACAATAATGTCTTTAATGAGCCACATCTCATTAGAAATGGGTAGCAAAAAGGAACCACTAAATTCCTTATTGTTCTTAGTTGTTACTTCTGTGACCAGTGACCCTACTGTTAAAATAGGCCTTGCTGTGGTCTCATGAAGAAGTGTTACTTCTCTTTCTATTGTTTTTAACCATGCCAACTTATAACCTCTATTGACAAAAAATCCCCTTAGATTATTTGTTTCCCTCAGAAAGATCTCATTGTCAGATGTCAATCTACTTAGACGAATGTATTGACCCTTTATAACCCCTTTCTTCATGTGGTAAGGGTGTATACTGTTTTTGTGCAAATACTGATTTGCAAATGTAGGTTTTCTATATATGGAACTTGAAAATTTTTTAAGTACATTGTCATAACTTAAGTGTAAATCCAAAAAATTGTTGTTAATTCCAAATTCACCAACAGTGAATATTAGACAATTTGTAGTGTTGTTCAAATAATGAACAAAGTCATGAAATTCCTGTAAGGTACCGTTCCATAGAAAAAACAGATCATCTATGTATCTGGTGTAAAAGATGATCTTGTCTTTGTAAATAGAGTTTGCCACAAAGGTGTTTTCCCATTGTGCCATAGTCAAATTTGCATAGGCAGACTACTTGCCCCCATTGCCACACCCGAAACTTGCCTATAAAATTTATCATTGAATTTGAAAAAGTTATTTTGTAATACACATTCCATAAGACTACAAATGGTGTTAACCTTAATATTACTTAAATTGGTGTTAACAACCAAATATTGTCTTAAATGTTCAATTCCAAATTCATGGTCAATACAAGTATATAGAGATTGTACATCCAAGGAAGCAAGAAAGAATTCAGATGTCAGAGGTTGTAATTCTCTAAGCTGTTCCAATAGATGCCAAGAGTCTTTTAAGTAATATTCAGAACATTGTACTATTGGATTCAAAGTGTAATCTAACCAAATGGAGATATTTTCTGTCTTACATTTGGGGGCTGAGATAATTGGCCTAAAAGGGGGATCAAACAGGTTTTTTTGTAGTTTTGGAATACCAAACATGTTTCCCATTTTAGGAAATTCAACTAATAGGAAACTATATGTTGCATAGTCTATTTCATCTTGACTAAACATATCAAATAAAGTAGTATCTAATCTTAAAAAACTTTTTTGTATCATCTTAGTATCTACTTCTTGATAGACATGTTTGTCCATTAACAAAGCTTCCATTGAGTTTATATATTGTGAATTTTCCATAATTACTATTTTGCCCTATGTCAGCCTTCATAATTCTTATGTCCGTGTTGTCTTTTAAGTTTTTCAGAGCCGTTAACTCTGGCTCACTTAAATTCTCAGGAAAGCTAGTGGCATTTATGTTTCTCATAGCTTCCTCACATATGTTTTGAAAAACTTGAAGTGTGCCCACTAGTGGTGGATTAAAGGTACTAGCTTTCTTGGGACCTTCTTGTATAGAAATTGTTGTAATGTCTTTCATAATGTATTTAAGATTTAATTTCCTAAGTGTTAATCTGAAATCTATTATGGTTTTTGTCTTATTAAAATGATTGGAAGGAATAAAAGACAAACCTTTCTGTAAGAGACTAGTAGTCTCTTCATAAATTTCCATATTTGATAAATTATGTATCTGTATTTCATATGAATTTAAGGGAACTACCCCTACCATCTCTTTCTGTTTCTCAGCCTTCCCTTGGGTTTGTTCTGAACCACTTTGTTCCAAGTTGGCCCACGTTTGTTCCCCTGTTTGTCATTACAATTAGTATCATGCATATATTCTGTGTCAACATGTGATACCAAAACATAAGCTTTTTTGTTAGCATATGCTGTAATGTCCCTTTTTAATTTCTTTTGCTTTCTTGAAATAATCATCGCTCTTTGCCGGTCTGCTCTAGCAGTAATGCTGGAGTATAAACTCGTAAAAGTAGAAAAACAAGCAAAGTTCTTAATTTTAGAGTCTAAATCAGTCATTTGTTGTAAACAAAGTATCTATGAGCTTGAAAGACTAACTTTTAAACATGTAAACCTAGATTTGGAAATCTGTTATCTTGCTGAGTGTGTCAAGCGCAAGTGTGTCCCACAAGGTCTTCGCTACAGTAAATTTCCAAACTGTGTAGCGTTTGGTGACAGTTTGTATGAAGAACTGACTGGTTTATTTAATGACTTTGGACTAAAATTGATGACGGCTTTGATTAATCATTATACAAAGCAGCTACAAGTCTTAAAACAACAAATGACTGATTTAGACTCTAAAATTAAGAACTTTGCTTGTTTTTCTACTTGTAATAACAAGCATATTGTGGATTCAAATGACAAAAGAAATGTGCCTGGCTCTAATAGTAGGTTGAGCAATAATGGTGGGGCAAATAACATTGAAGCCCCTATTTTAGATAATTGTAATAACTGTGACAGGAATGGTCAGGTTGCTAGTGTATCTAACAATGATAGTCACACAGTTTCTAATAATATCACAAACACGGACAATAACTGTGGTGACAATGGATCCAATGGAGGTCCTTTTTTAGTCGACAAACAGGGGAACAAACGTGGGCCAACTTGGAACAAAGTGGTTCAGAACAAACCCAAGGGAAGACTGAGAAACAGAAAGAGATGGTAGGGGTAGTTCCCTTAAATTCATATGAAATACAGATACATAATTTATCAAATATGGAAATTTCTGAAGAGACTACTAGTCTCTTACAGAAAGGTTTGTCTTTTATTCCTTCCAATCATTTTAATAAGACAAACCATAATAGATTTCAGATTGCTGAGGAAATTAAATCTTAAATACATTATGAACATTACAACAATTTCTACTACAAGAAGGTCCTAAGAAAGCTAGTACCTTTAATCCACCACTAATGGGCACACTTCAAGTTTTTCAAACATATGTGAAGCTATGAAACATAAATGCCACTTTTCCTGAGAATTTAATTGAGCCAGAGTTAACGGCTCTGAAAACTTAAAAGACAACGGACATAAGAATTATGAAACTGACAAGCAAATAATGTTATGGAAAATTCACAATACATAAACTCAATGGAAGCTTTGTTAATGGACAAACATGTCATCAAGAAGTAGATACTAAGATGATACAAAAAAGATTTTTAGATTAGATGCTACTTTATTTGATATGTTTAGTCAAGATGAAATGAACTATGCAACATATAGTTTCCTATAAGTTGAATTTCCTAAATGGGAAACATGTTTGTATTCCAAAACTACAAAAAAACCTGTTTGATCCCTTAGGCAATTCTCTCAGCCCCAAATGTAAGACAGAAAATATCTCCATTTGGTTAGATTACACTGAATCCAATAGTACAATGTTCTAAATATTACTTAAAAGACTCTTGGCATCTATTGGAACAGCTTTCTAGAGAGAATTACAACCTCTGACATCTGAATTCTTTCTTGCTTCCTTGGATAACCCGTACAATCTCTATATACTTGTATTGACCATGAATTTGAATTAATTTAAGACAATATTTGGTTGTTAACACCAATTTAAGTAATATTAAGATTGGCACCATTTGTAGTCTTATGGAATGTATTACAAAATAACTTTTCAAATTCAATGATAAATTTTATAGGCAAGTTTGGTGTGGCAATGGGAAGGGTAGCTCCGACCCATGCAAATTTGACTATGGCACAATGTGGAAACACCTTTGTGGCAAACTCTATTTACAAAGACAAGATCGTCTTTACACCAGATACATAGATGATCTGTTTTTCTATGGAACGGTACCTTACAGAATTTCATGACTTTGTTCATTATTTGAACAACACTACAATTGTCTAATATTCACTGTTGGTGAACTTGGAATTAACAACAATTTTTGGATTTACACTTAAGTTATGACAATGTACCAAAAATTTTCAAGTTCCATATATAGAAAACCTACATTTGCAAATCAGTATTTGCACAAAACAGTATACACCCTTACCACATGAAGAAAGGTTATAAAGGGTCACATGTCTAAGATTGACATCTGACAATGAGATCTTTCTGAAACAAATAATCTGAAATTTTGTCAATAGAGTTATAAGTTACATGGTTAAAAACAATAGAAAAGTAACACTTCTTGTTGAGACCACAGCAAGGCCTATTTCTGAGTAGGGTCACTGGTCACAAGTAACAACTAAGAACAATAAGGAATTTAGTGGTTCCTTTTTGCTACCCATTTCTAATGAGATGTGGCTCATTAAAGACATTATTGTAAATAACTGGAGGATTATCTTGGGTAACCAAGATTTAGCGAACATTTTAGGCATTAAACCAATGTTTACTTTCAAAAAAGTAGTTCATCTAAAAAGTATACTTGAGAAAAAGGAAAACAGATGTACTACAAATAGAATGGGTGTCACACAAACTAAAGGCACCTTTTCTTGCCACTGTTGTAAACAGTGTAGATACATCACTAATTCATCTTTTGTACACTTTAAGCATTTACGTACAACACATTGGTCAAAACAGTATTTTACATGTCACAGTACTATGGTTGTTTATTTTGCACAGTGCCAAACATGTCCAAGTTAATGTGGAATGACCACAAGAGCCTTGAAAGTCAGAATCAGTGAACACATTTTGGCTATAAAGAAAAAGACACAAATAATGCATTAGCAGGCATTCTATCACTTGTAATAATTTAAAAGTTTACATTGCTGTTCTAGATAGTGTAAATAGTGTAACATTTGGTGGTAATTTCAAACTTTCATTAGAATGTAAAGAGTCCTTTTGGCAAATATTTTTGGAGCTGACAAATTTCGGGTCTCAATGAAACTATAAATATGGTGTTCCTGAAATGAATTCATAATTTTTATTGTGATATCACACATTCCATTGACATAGTTATATCAGTGTTAAACATACATTTGAGAAGCTTTTATTTAGGATGTTTTAAGAGTTCATCTGTACTATATATAGTTTTCAGTAATTTTGTATGGTATGTCTTTAAATTTTATTCATTGCCATCAATTATGTATGTAAATTAATTGTGATTGAATAGTACTTAAACAGGTGTATGGATGGTGAAGTTGTTTCTGAGGAAGTTCACAGAAGATTAAAGTGAATGAAAGCGCTAAAACAACTTGTGGAGTCTCATAATTTGCTGCTGGGTTCAAGCTGACTTCGTTTTTCCAGAGTTACTTAATTCTTTGAAAATCCATACAGTTAAGAGGTATGAGTTCATGTTCAATACAACACTCTCCCTGTCAGGAAAGCTGCAATTTAATGAAAGTGTACTCTTAATGTATGATATATTTGTGAGCTAACTTGTTTGTGTTCAGTAGGTAGACTGATCATTGTTAGCCTCTTTGTGCATGCGTCTCTCTCTGTCATGCACACATATACACACATACACACACACACTCTTTTACTTTCACACACACAATTCTGCTTTCATGCATGCACTCACTCACTCCGTACTTACCTATTAACACAGGTAATTGCTGTCCCTTTCAAAGGTAACAGCGGCAAATCCATACAAGAGTCCCTCTTCAGCGAGAACACACACACACACTGATTGTTTGGCGCAAAATAATGGCGTAAACACATTGACCCTTTTTTGGCTGAAAAACAAAACTAGAAGGGTGCTTTGGTGCATGCGCACACCGACATTAGCGTTGCAGGTCATGGGAGCGAAAAACACAAAACAAAAAAATTGTTTTGTGGCATGCGTACATCGATGTTGCAGTTAGAGGTTGAGGGCTGCATGGAAGAGCTCTGAGGGCCGTATGCGGCCTGCGGGCCGCAGGTTGGACACATCTATTTTAAACTGTAGCAAATTGGTTGCTATAGTGTAGAAAGCAGTTATTACAATTTAAACCACACACACAGAGTGCTACAGTGCTCAGGTCTGACCACATATGTGATACTGGCTTTCAAAAGCCAGTATTGCAATACAGATCAGGATTGGCTGATTGCATGCCTTCAATGTTTTGTGCCCTGGGCAGTTGCCCTTCTCAATCCCACCCTGGCTGTGCTACTGGTTTCAGCCCATGGTGAAGCATATACACTACAGTGAAAGGGGTGCATGCAAACCCCACATCAGACTGAGCATACCCATGCATAGGCTGGCCACACTGTGTATCAAACATAGGCAAAACAAGCAACTATGTACAATGGGCAGACCACAGTTAACATCATTTGCACAGGTGGGGAGGGAGCATAAGTGGGAATGTTTTTTACTGAGAAATGTGTGAGTGTTAAGGACAATGAAAAGTAAAACTGCACTTACATGCAGTGTCTGTGTGTGATGGAGTTTGATGGGGAAGTAATTACGGTAAAAGGCTTTATGAAGGGCCAGTATCAGTGGATGTCTGAGTGTGAAAAGTACTGAGATCTGTGAAGTGTGACTGTGTGTCTGCTGGGATACAACCTCAGCAGTTGTTTCAGCATTGTGGTTTGATCTACTGGACAGGTCCAAGGCATGCAGGGTTGACAGCTGGGCATCCTACGCATGCACCTGCCCACAACAGCTGCCTCTATGACAAGTTGCATTGGTTACACCATGGTCCTGAC
>NW_025050950.1:0-14193 GCF_019279795.1 Protopterus annectens
CAGAAGTATGATTTTCTGTTTCATAGAAAAACAGCAGTACATATCATCTATTTCAACAGCTGCAAAACAGTTAATGACACATGCCTTTTACTCACTTCCCGTGTTAAATTAATTTTATGCAGTAAAACACAAACAAATGAGAACACTTTTATGAGGCAATAAAAGAGTGGTCATATTCTTACAGATATTCTATAAATTGCCAAGAACTAAACTTCAATAGCAAAACGAGATACTACAAATAAACACTATTTCTTCCCTGTTTATATTTTCCTTTCCTCCACATTTGAAATATTACTGCTGATGAAATAAGACATCACGCCAGGACCTCCCGAACAGTATAGCCAGTTTTATACTTGCTAATTGTGTTCAGTGAAATGCGTCACATTAACTCCATGATTTACTTGGGGAAAATATACAATGCAAAATCGAAGTAACTAGATGTGAGCGTTTGTACTGAAATTTTTTTTTTTTTTTTTCAGGAGTTGAATAGCAAATTTTACATATGAATGCTGCTCTACTACTCTTAGAATGGCAATGTTCATGTGAAGAGAAGGCTAACATTTACTTACTTAATTCTGAACCTGCCACCTTCACTCTTCTTTCTTCTTTCTTCTTCTTTCTTCTTTCTTGTTCTTGCACAAGCTGCACAGCTGACAAAAATTAAATCCACCCAAATGTAAAATTCACAAAAAAAAAAAGTAAACAGATGATCACGAAACAAAAGAAAGGAAAGCTGAAGCTCGAAGCTAACTGACTGATTCTCGCTCTTTTCCCAGGACATAAAGCCCGGGAAGAGAGTCACAACCAATCAGCAGCGTTTGCCCAGCAAGCACGTCATGACGTGCCTGCGGACGTCGCAGTCCGAGCCCCTTCCATATCTATGCGGTTTGTGTCTCAACCGCATAGACTTCTGGGGAGTTCTGGGCATCACAATGATGCCTTCTTTGCTCCTCCAGGCTGCAATAAAAACATTGCAGCAAAAATTAAAAAAAAAAAAAAACGCTGTTGCAATAGAAGCGCGCAATGCGCATGCGCGTAATTTCGAGTCGCGGACTCGAAATTTAAAGTATAAAAAACAGATTTAATTTTTTTTTTTACATAAAAAAAAATAAACTAAGTACTCAGCTGTCTAGCTGAAGGGGCTGCAGTCCGGCAGCCCGATGCCATGAGTCGACCCTGACACCATATATCTACAAATCTTTGCAAGTGTCTCAGTTAGCATGTCACATGACACCATATATGTACAAATCTTTGGAAGAGTCTCAGTATGTCACATGACACCATATATCTACAAATATTTGTAAGAGTCTCAGTATGTCACATAACACCATATATCTACAAATCTTGGTAAGAGTCTCAGTTTGTATGTCACATGACACCATATATCTACAATTCTTTGAACAATTCTAAGTATGTCACAAGATACCATATATCTACAAATCTTTGTAATAGTCTCAGTATGTCACATGAAACCATATATCTACAAATGTCTGTAAGAGTCACAGTATGTCACATGACACCATATATCTACAAATCTTTGTAAAAGTCTCAGTATGTCACATGCCACCATATATCTACAAATCTTTGTAAGAGCCTCAGTTAGTATGTCACATGACACCATATATCTACAAATGTTTGTAAGAGTCTCAGTATGTCACATAACACCATATATCTATAAATCTTGGTAAGAGTCTCAGTTTGTATGTCACATGACACCATATATCTACAATTCTTTGAACAATTCTAAGTATGTCACAAGATACCATATATCTACAAATCTTTGTAATAGTCTCAGTATGTCACATGAAACCATATATCTACAAATGTCTGTAAGAGTCACAGTATGTCACATGACACCATATATCTACAAATCTTTGTAAAAGTCTCAGTATGTCACATGGCACCATATATCTACAAATCTTTGTAAGAGCCTCAGTTAGTATGTCACATGACACCATATATCTACAAATCTTTGTAAGAGTCTCAGTATGTCACATGACACCATATATCTACAAATATTTGTAAGAGTCTCAGTATGTCACATGACAACATATATCTACAAATCTTTGTAAGAGTCTCACTATGTCACATGACACCATATATCTACAAATCTTTGTAAGAGTCTCAGTATGTCACATGACACCATATATGCACAAATCTTTGTAAGAGTGTCAGTTAGCATGTCACATGACACCACATATCTACAAACCTTTGTAAGAGTCTCAGTTAGTATGTCAGAAGACACCATATGTCTACAAATCTTTGCAAGTGTCTAAGTATGTCACATGACACAATATATCTACAAATCTTTATAAGAGTCTCAGTATGTCACATGACACCATATATGTACAAATCTATGTAAGAGTCTCAGTTACTATGTCACATGACACCATATATCTACAAATCTTTGTAAGAGTCTCAGTATGTCACATGATAGCATACAGCTACAAATCTTTGTAAAAGTCTCAGTATGTCACATGACACCATATATCTACAAATCTTTGTCAGAGCCTCAGTTAGTATGTCGTAAGAGCCTCAGTTAGTATGTCACATGACACCATATATCTACAAATCTTTGTAAGAGTCTCAGTATGTCACATGACACCATATATCTACAAATCTTTGTAAGAGTCTCAGTTAGTATGTCAGAAGACACAATATATCTACAAATCTTTGTAAGAGTCTCAGTATGTCACATGACACCATATATGTACAAATCTTTTTAAGAGTCTCTGTTAGTATGTCAGATGACACCATATATCTACAAATCTTTGTATGAGTCTCAGTATGTCACATGACACTATATGTCTACAAATCTTTGTAGGAGTCATAGTATGTCACTACAGCATATATCTAGAAATCTTTTTAAGAGTCTCAGTATGTCACATGACACCATATATTTACAAATATTTGTAAGAGTCTCAGTTAGTATGTCACATTATACCATATATCTACAAATCTTTGTAAGAGTCCCAGTATGTCAGATGACACCATATATCTACAAATCTTTGTAAGAGTCTCAGTATGTCACATGACACCATAGGTTCATAGGTTCATACTAGGCTATCTGCCCGAGGGCATTTACAAGCCTAGCCCATAGTTTTGTGGCTTACGCCACCCCTTTAGTATGGGGGAACTATACCCATTATTTTGCTGTGCCTCTGTCGAGCAGTGACACTGAGGTAATCCTTGGGGTATATCTGCGATCTCCCATCCATTGGTCAAGATTTCTCTTGAACAAGGCCAGCGAGGTGCTCTGCCTCACATATACCGGGATTTTATTCCACAGCATAGGGAGTCTTTGGGTGATGAATCTATCCCTCCAGCACGTCCTATTAATAGCCGTGTCGTGGTTTAAGTCTCCCGCCCTTGTGGCTCTGATGGATCTAGATTTTTTGAGGTGAAGCATATTCATCAAATCTGGGTTTGACATGGCCTTGTATGTTAGACAAAGGTCACCTCTGAGCAAGCGGTTGACTGAATAGAGCTGGAGTTCTTTCAGTCGGGCAGCATAGGACAGATGTTTGAGACCCTTTATCCTTTTGGTGAGGAACTTTTGTGGCCTCTCCAGCTGCTGCAAGTGTCGGGTCAGATACATTCCGAATGGGGCATTGTACTCAATCATTGGTCTGATGAGTGATGTGTATAGGGGACTATGACCTCCTTGATCTAGATGAGAATCCCTTCATGATAAGGTGGGCAATGTAGAAGGTCTTCCTAACTACTTTAGCTACATGGGTGTCGAATGACAGACTACTATCAACCTGGGTCCCCAGGTCCCTGATAACTTCTTCTGTGCTCAGTGGATTACCACCTATTTGGTAGCTAGGGGTAACCTTGTTTTTCCCGAAGGGTATGACTATGCATTTTTTGGCATTTAACTTTAGGCCATGGCTCTGGCACCAGTTATCCGTTTCTGTGAGACCCTTCTGAAGGATATCTGTGTCAGATGTGTTTTCTACTATGGCGCCCAGTTTGCAGTCATCTGCAAACTTTGTCAGCCATAACCCTCCTGTGTTTGCTTGTACTGAAAAGTAGATGCCAAACAAGAGTGGGCCCAGGACTGAGCCCTGTGGTACACCACTTGTGACAGGCTTTGAGTCTGACATGGCGCCAGCAACTCTGACCCTGTGGGTTCTGTCACTCAGCCAGTTTGCAACCCATCTTGTGATGTATGGGTTAACATTTAAGCTGATGAGTTTTTCAATGATACCAGAGTGGGGTATTGTATCGAAGGCCTTCGCCAGATCGAGGTAGGCTGTATGGACTGCCTTTCCCTCATCAATGGCTTTGGTGACTGTTTCGAAAAAGTCAACCACGTTTAGAAGGCATGATCTGCCTTGGACAAAGCCAAACTGGGATGGATCCAAAGTCTGCAAATTCCCTATGTCTTTATTTATGAGGTCCATTATGATCCTCTCCATGGCTTTGCAGATAAGGCTTGTCAAGCTAGATAAGGCTTGTCAAGCTACAAATCTTTGCAAGAGTCTCAGTTAGTAGGTCTCATGACATCATATATCTACAAGTCTTTGTAAGAGTCTCAGTATGTCACATGACACCATATATCTACAAATCTTTGTAAGAGTCTCAGTTAGTATGTCACATGACACCATATATCTACAAATCTTTGTAAGAGTCTCAGTATGTCACATGACACCATATATCTACAAATCTTTGTAAGAGTCTCAGTTAGTATGTCACATGACACCATATATCTACAAATCTTTGTAAGAGTCTCAGTATGTCACATGACACCATATATCTACAAATCTTTGTAAGAGTCTCAGTATGTCACATGACACCATATATCTACAAATCTTTGTAAGAGTCTCAGTATGTCACATGACACCATATATCTACAAATCTTTGTAAGAGTCTCAGTTAGTATGTCACATGACACCATATATCTACAAATCTTTGTAAGAGTCTCAGTATGTCACATGACACCATATATCTACAAATCTTTGTAAGAGTCTCAGTATGTCACATGACACCATATATCTACAAATCTTTGTAAGAGTCTCAGTATGTCACATGACACCATATATCTACAAATCTTTGTAAGAGTCTCAGTATGTCACATGACACCATATATCTACAAATCTTTGTAAGAGTCTCAGTTAGTATGTCACATGACACCATATATCTACAAATCTTTGTAAGAGTCTCAGTATGTCACATGACACCATATATCTACAAATCTTTGTAAGAGTCTCAGTTAGTATGTCACATGACACCATATATCTACAAATCTTTGTAAGAGTCTCAGTATGTCACATGACACCATATATCTACAAATCTTTGTAAGAGTCTCAGTTAGTATGTCACATGACACCATATATCTACAAATCTTTGTAAGAGTCTCAGTATGTCACATGACACCATATATCTACAAATCTTTGTAAGAGTCTCAGTATGTCACATGACACCATATATCTACAAATCTTTGTAAGAGTCTCAGTATGTCACATGACACCATATATCTACAAATCTTTGTAAGAGTCTCAGTATGTCACATGACACCATATATCTACAAATCTTTGTAAGAGTCTCAGTATGTCACATGACACCATATATCTACAAATCTTTGTAAGAGTCTCAGTATGTCACATGACACCATATATCTACAAATCTTTGTAAGAGTCTCAGTTAGTATGTCACATGACACCATATATCTACAAATCTTTGTAAGAGTCTCAGTATGTCACATGACACCATATATCTACAAATCTTTGTAAGAGTCTCAGTATGTCACATGACACCATATATCTACAAATCTTTGTAAGAGTCTCAGTTAGTATGTCACATGACACCATATATCTACAAATCTTTGTAAGAGTCTCAGTATGTCACATGACACCATATATCTACAAATCTTTGTAAGAGTCTCAGTATGTCACATGACACCATATATCTACAAATCTTTGTAAGAGTCTCAGTATGTCACATGACACCATATATCTACAAATCTTTGTAAGAGTCTCAGTTAGTATGTCACATGACACCATATATCTACAAATCTTTGTAAGAGTCTCAGTATGTCACATGACACCATATATCTACAAATCTTTGTAAGAGTCTCAGTATGTCACATGACACCATATATCTACAAATCTTTGTAAGAGTCTCAGTATGTCACATGACACCATATATCTACAAATCTTTGTAAGAGTCTCAGTTAGTATGTCACATGACACCATATATCTACAAATCTTTGTAAGAGTCTCAGTATGTCACATGACACCATATATCTACAAATCTTTGTAAGAGTCTCAGTATGTCACATGACACCATATATCTACAAATCTTTGTAAGAGTCTCAGTATGTCACATGACACCATATATCTACAAATCTTTGTAAGAGTCTCAGTTAGTATGTCACATGACACCATATATCTACAAATCTTTGTAAGAGTCTCAGTATGTCACATGACACCATATATCTACAAATCTTTGTAAGAGTCTCAGTATGTCACATGACACCATATATCTACAAATCTTTGTAAGAGTCTCAGTATGTCACATGACACCATATATCTACAAATCTTTGTAAGAGTCTCAGTATGTCACATGACACCATATATCTACAAATCTTTGTAAGAGTCTCAGTATGTCACATGACACCATATATCTACAAATCTTTGTAAGAGTCTCAGTATGTCACATGACACCATATATCTACAAATCTTTGTAAGAGTCTCAGTTAGTATGTCACATGACACCATATATCTACAAATCTTTGTAAGAGTCTCAGTATGTCACATGACACCATATATCTACAAATCTTTGTAAGAGTCTCAGTATGTCACATGACACCATATATCTACAAATCTTTGTAAGAGTCTCAGTATGTCACATGACACCATATATCTACAAATCTTTGTAAGAGTCTCAGTATGTCACATGACACCATATATCTACAAATCTTTGTAAGAGTCTCAGTATGTCACATGACACCATATATCTACAAATCTTTGTAAGAGTCTCAGTATGTCACATGACACCATATATCTACAAATCTTTGTAAGAGTCTCAGTATGTCACATGACACCATATATCTACAAATCTTTGTAAGAGTCTCAGTTAGTATGTCACATGACACCATATATCTACAAATCTTTGTAAGAGTCTCAGTTAGTATGTCACATGACACCATATATCTACAAATCTTTGTAAGAGTCTCAGTATGTCACATGACACCATATATCTACAAATCTTTGTAAGAGTCTCAGTATGTCACATGACACCATATATCTACAAATCTTTGTAAGAGTCTCAGTTAGTATGTCACATGACACCATATATCTACAAATCTTTGTAAGAGTCTCAGTATGTCACATGACACCATATATCTACAAATCTTTGTAAGAGTCTCAGTATGTCACATGACACCATATATCTACAAATCTTTGTAAGAGTCTCAGTTAGTATGTCACATGACACCATATATCTACAAATCTTTGTAAGAGTCTCAGTATGTCACATGACACCATATATCTACAAATCTTTGTAAGAGTCTCAGTATGTCACATGACACCATATATCTACAAATCTTTGTAAGAGTCTCAGTTAGTATGTCACATGACACCATATATCTACAAATCTTTGTAAGAGTCTCAGTATGTCACATGACACCATATATCTACAAATCTTTGTAAGAGTCTCAGTATGTCACATGACACCATATATCTACAAATCTTTGTAAGAGTCTCAGTATGTCACATGACACCATATATCTACAAATCTTTGTAAGAGTCTCAGTATGTCACATGACACCATATATCTACAAATCTTTGTAAGAGTCTCAGTATGTCACATGACACCATATATCTACAAATCTTTGTAAGAGTCTCAGTATGTCACATGACACCATATATCTACAAATCTTTGTAAGAGTCTCAGTATGTCACATGACACCATATATCTACAAATCTTTGTAAGAGTCTCAGTATGTCACATGACACCATATATCTACAAATCTTTGTAAGAGTCTCAGTTAGTATGTCACATGACACCATATATCTACAAATCTTTGTAAGAGTCTCAGTATGTCACATGACACCATATATCTACAAATCTTTGTAAGAGTCTCAGTTAGTATGTCACATGACACCATATATCTACAAATCTTTGTAAGAGTCTCAGTTAGTATGTCACATGACACCATATATCTACAAATCTTTGTAAGAGTCTCAGTATGTCACATGACACCATATATCTACAAATCTTTGTAAGAGTCTCAGTATGTCACATGACACCATATATCTACAAATCTTTGTAAGAGTCTCAGTATGTCACATGACACCATATATCTACAAATCTTTGTAAGAGTCTCAGTATGTCACATGACACCATATATCTACAAATCTTTGTAAGAGTCTCAGTATGTCACATGACACCATATATCTACAAATCTTTGTAAGAGTCTCAGTATGTCACATGACACCATATATCTACAAATCTTTGTAAGAGTCTCAGTATGTCACATGACACCATATATCTACAAATCTTTGTAAGAGTCTCAGTATGTCACATGACACCATATATCTACAAATCTTTGTAAGAGTCTCAGTTAGTATGTCACATGACACCATATATCTACAAATCTTTGTAAGAGTCTCAGTATGTCACATGACACCATATATCTACAAATCTTTGTAAGAGTCTCAGTTAGTATGTCACATGACACCATATATCTACAAATCTTTGTAAGAGTCTCAGTATGTCACATGACACCATATATCTACAAATCTTTGTAAGAGTCTCAGTATGTCACATGACACCATATATCTACAAATCTTTGTAAGAGTCTCAGTTAGTATGTCACATGACACCATATATCTACAAATCTTTGTAAGAGTCTCAGTATGTCACATGACACCATATATCTACAAATCTTTGTAAGAGTCTCAGTATGTCACATGACACCATATATCTACAAATCTTTGTAAGAGTCTCAGTATGTCACATGACACCATATATCTACAAATCTTTGTAAGAGTCTCAGTATGTCACATGACACCATATATCTACAAATCTTTGTAAGAGTCTCAGTATGTCACATGACACCATATATCTACAAATCTTTGTAAGAGTCTCAGTTAGTATGTCACATGACACCATATATCTACAAATCTTTGTAAGAGTCTCAGTATGTCACATGACACCATATATCTACAAATCTTTGTAAGAGTCTCAGTATGTCACATGACACCATATATCTACAAATCTTTGTAAGAGTCTCAGTATGTCACATGACACCATATATCTACAAATCTTTGTAAGAGTCTCAGTATGTCACATGACACCATATATCTACAAATCTTTGTAAGAGTCTCAGTTAGTATGTCACATGACACCATATATCTACAAATCTTTGTAAGAGTCTCAGTATGTCACATGACACCATATATCTACAAATCTTTGTAAGAGTCTCAGTATGTCACATGACACCATATATCTACAAATCTTTGTAAGAGTCTCAGTTAGTATGTCACATGACACCATATATCTACAAATCTTTGTAAGAGTCTCAGTATGTCACATGACACCATATATCTACAAATCTTTGTAAGAGTCTCAGTTAGTATGTCACATGACACCATATATCTACAAATCTTTGTAAGAGTCTCAGTATGTCACATGACACCATATATCTACAAATCTTTGTAAGAGTCTCAGTATGTCACATGACACCATATATCTACAAATCTTTGTAAGAGTCTCAGTATGTCACATGACACCATATATCTACAAATCTTTGTAAGAGTCTCAGTTAGTATGTCACATGACACCATATATCTACAAATCTTTGTAAGAGTCTCAGTTAGTATGTCACATGACACCATATATCTACAAATCTTTGTAAGAGTCTCAGTATGTCACATGACACCATATATCTACAAATCTTTGTAAGAGTCTCAGTATGTCACATGACACCATATATCTACAAATCTTTGTAAGAGTCTCAGTATGTCACATGACACCATATATCTACAAATCTTTGTAAGAGTCTCAGTATGTCACATGACACCATATATCTACAAATCTTTGTAAGAGTCTCAGTTAGTATGTCACATGACACCATATATCTACAAATCTTTGTAAGAGTCTCAGTATGTCACATGACACCATATATCTACAAATCTTTGTAAGAGTCTCAGTATGTCACATGACACCATATATCTACAAATCTTTGTAAGAGTCTCAGTATGTCACATGACACCATATATCTACAAATCTTTGTAAGAGTCTCAGTATGTCACATGACACCATATATCTACAAATCTTTGTAAGAGTCTCAGTATGTCACATGACACCATATATCTACAAATCTTTGTAAGAGTCTCAGTTAGTATGTCACATGACACCATATATCTACAAATCTTTGTAAGAGTCTCAGTATGTCACATGACACCATATATCTACAAATCTTTGTAAGAGTCTCAGTTAGTATGTCACATGACACCATATATCTACAAATCTTTGTAAGAGTCTCAGTATGTCACATGACACCATATATCTACAAATCTTTGTAAGAGTCTCAGTATGTCACATGACACCATATATCTACAAATCTTTGTAAGAGTCTCAGTATGTCACATGACACCATATATCTACAAATCTTTGTAAGAGTCTCAGTTAGTATGTCACATGACACCATATATCTACAAATCTTTGTTAGAGTCTCAGTATGTATGTCACATGACACCATATATCTACAAATCTTTGTAAGAGTCTCAGTTAGTATGTCACATGACACCATATATCTACAAATCTTTGTAAGAGTCTCAGTTAGTATGTCACATGACACCATATATCTACAAATCTTTGTAAGAGTCTCAGTATGTCACATGACACCATATATCTACAAATCTTTGTAAGAGTCTCAGTATGTCACATGACACCATATATCTACAAATCTTTGTAAGAGTCTCAGTTAGTATGTCACATGACACCATATATCTACAAATCTTTGTAAGAGTCTCAGTATGTCACATGACACCATATATCTACAAATCTTTGTAAGAGTCTCAGTATGTCACATGACACCATATATCTACAAATCTTTGTAAGAGTCTCAGTTAGTATGTCACATGACACCATATATCTACAAATCTTTGTAAGAGTCTCAGTATGTCACATGACACCATATATCTACAAATCTTTGTAAGAGTCTCAGTTAGTATGTCACATGACACCATATATCTACAAATCTTTGTAAGAGTCTCAGTATGTCACATGACACCATATATCTACAAATCTTTGTAAGAGTCTCAGTATGTCACATGACACCATATATCTACAAATCTTTGTAAGAGTCTCAGTTAGTATGTCACATGACACCATATATCTACAAATCTTTGTAAGAGTCTCAGTATGTCACATGACACCATATATCTACAAATCTTTGTAAGAGTCTCAGTATGTCACATGACACCATATATCTACAAATCTTTGTAAGAGTCTCAGTATGTCACATGACACCATATATCTACAAATCTTTGTAAGAGTCTCAGTTAGTATGTCACATGACACCATATATCTACAAATCTTTGTAAGAGTCTCAGTATGTCACATGACACCATATATCTACAAATCTTTGTAAGAGTCTCAGTTAGTATGTCACATGACACCATATATCTACAAATCTTTGTAAGAGTCTCAGTATGTCACATGACACCATATATCTACAAATCTTTGTAAGAGTCTCAGTATGTCACATGACACCATATATCTACAAATCTTTGTAAGAGTCTCAGTATGTCACATGACACCATATATCTACAAATCTTTGTAAGAGTCTCAGTTAGTATGTCACATGACACCATATATCTACAAATCTTTGTAAGAGTCTCAGTATGTCACATGACACCATATATCTACAAATCTTTGTAAGAGTCTCAGTATGTCACATGACACCATATATCTACAAATCTTTGTAAGAGTCTCAGTATGTCACATGACACCATATATCTACAAATCTTTGTAAGAGTCTCAGTTAGTATGTCACATGACACCATATATCTACAAATCTTTGTAAGAGTCTCAGTATGTCACATGACACCATATATCTACAAATCTTTGTAAGAGTCTCAGTATGTCACATGACACCATATATCTACAAATCTTTGTAAGAGTCTCAGTTAGTATGTCACATGACACCATATATCTACAAATCTTTGTAAGAGTCTCAGTATGTCACATGACACCATATATCTACAAATCTTTGTAAGAGTCTCAGTATGTCACATGACACCATATATCTACAAATCTTTGTAAGAGTCTCAGTTAGTATGTCACATGACACCATATATCTACAAATCTTTGTAAGAGTCTCAGTATGTCACATGACACCATATATCTACAAATCTTTGTAAGAGTCTCAGTATGTCACATGACACCATATATCTACAAATCTTTGTAAGAGTCTCAGTATGTCACATGACACCATATATCTACAAATCTTTGTAAGAGTCTCAGTTAGTATGTCACATGACACCATATATCTACAAATCTTTGTAAGAGTCTCAGTTAGTATGTCACATGACACCATATATCTACAAATCTTTGTAAGAGTCTCAGTATGTCACATGACACCATATATCTACAAATCTTTGTAAGAGTCTCAGTTAGTATGTCACATGACACCATATATCTACAAATCTTTGTAAGAGTCTCAGTATGTCACATGACACCATATATCTACAAATCTTTGTAAGAGTCTCAGTATGTCACATGACACCATATATCTACAAATCTTTGTAAGAGTCTCAGTATGTCACATGACACCATATATCTACAAATCTTTGTAAGAGTCTCAGTATGTCACATGACACCATATATCTACAAATCTTTGTAAGAGTCTCAGTATGTCACATGACACCATATATCTACAAATCTTTGTAAGAGTCTCAGTATGTCACATGACACCATATATCTACAAATCTTTGTAAGAGTCTCAGTTAGTATGTCACATGACACCATATATCTACAAATCTTTGTAAGAGTCTCAGTATGTCACATGACACCATATATCTACAAATCTTTGTAAGAGTCTCAGTATGTCACATGACACCATATATCTACAAATCTTTGTAAGAGTCTCAGTATGTCACATGACACCATATATCTACAAATCTTTGTAAGAGTCTCAGTATGTCACATGACACCATATATCTACAAATCTTTGTAAGAGTCTCAGCTTGTCACATAACACCACATATACAATGAGTCTCAGTATGTCACATGACACCATATATCTACAAATCTTTGTAAGAGTCTCAGTTAGTATGTCACATGACACCATATATCTACAAATCTTTGTAAGAGTCTCAGTTAGTATGTCACATGACACCATATATCTACAAATCTTTGTAAGAGTCTCAGTATGTCACATGACACCATATATCTACAAATCTTTGTAAGAGTCTCAGTATGTCACATGACACCATATATCTACAAATCTTTGTAAGAGTCTCAGTATGTCACATGACACCATATATCTACAAATCTTTGTAAGAGTCTCAGTATGTCACATGACACCATATATCTACAAATCTTTGTAAGAGTCTCAGTTAGTATGTCACATGACACCATATATCTACAAATCTTTGTAAGAGTCTCAGTATGTCACATGACACCATATATCTACAAATCTTTGTAAGAGTCTCAGTTAGTATGTCACATGACACCATATATCTACAAATCTTTGTAAGAGTCTCAGTATGTCACATGACACCATATATCTACAAATCTTTGTAAGAGTCTCAGTATGTCACATGACACCATATATCTACAAATCTTTGTAAGAGTCTCAGTATGTCACATGACACCATATATCTACAAATCTTTGTAAGAGTCTCAGTATGTCACATGACACCATATATCTACAAATCTTTGTAAGAGTCTCAGTTAGTATGTCACATGACACCATATATCTACAAATCTTTGTAAGAGTCTCAGTATGTCACATGACACCATATATCTACAAATCTTTGTAAGAGTCTCAGTATGTTACATGACACCATATATCTACAAATCTTTGTAAGAGTCTCAGTATGTCACATGACACCATATATCTACAAATCTTTGTAAGAGTCTCAGTATGTCACATGACACCATATATCTACAAATCTTTGTAAGAGTCTCAGTATGTCACATGACACCATATATCTACAAATCTTTGTAAGA
>NW_025050951.1:0-11853 GCF_019279795.1 Protopterus annectens
GACAATCTTTGAATATAATGCCCCCTTTGACATGAATCTATCCAGACACATGCAACAACTGGAATGCCCACAGAGGTACCTTACTAAAAGGAAACAAGGACTAAACAGCATGTCCTACATGGACTGACTCATAGCCCTGTCACTAAACTAGGTATCTTATAAATTGTTAAGGGGTGACTTTCGTCTAGCATACAGGGCAACCTCCAACCCATTACTGATGGATTTACCACACATCAGCAAGTCCGTGGTGGTGCAGCGGTAGTGTTGTTGCCTCACAGCAAGAGGTTCTCCTGTTTGATTCTCGGCTGGAGTGCCTTCTGTGTGGAGTCTGCATGTCCTCCCCACGGTCGAGTGGCATTTGAAGGACATGTGTGAATGGGTGTGCCTTCACTGAAGGTTGGGTGTCGGGCTGGCAACTCGGCACCATAAAAATCTACTGCCAGTCATTAGTGGACTGGTGTTCTGCTGTGGCGACCCCTAACCAGGAAAAGCTGAAAAGACAAACAGCAAGTCAAATGGCATTAGAACTAGAGATCTAAACATCTCCTGCAACATCAACAGAATGGTTTGAAGGGACAGGTACAGTATATCTCACAGAGGATGCCACTGCTATGGAACAGACTCCTCATTCACATAAAACAAAATTTAACCCTGTCTGCATATTCAAAACTTAGATCTTTGGATGAGAAATAGAAAATTTACCCCAGGACTGCCCCCTGTACTACCAATGGATAGATGCAGATCCTAAATTCTTTATCCCATGCACGGCTCCCCTCAAATTATCTATGATGTGATCCCAGTATTCACATTAGGGGTAGTATATAATTATCAAGTGTGGGATGGGCAAGAGCAATCCATAACCAAATGGGATAGATTATTTTGAGCAAAACAGGGAAACTGGCTATGCTTAAAATGGCCAGCAAGGGCAGCTAGCCTAGTACTTACCCATGAACCTATAATGAATTGGTGCCTAAGGTATCCTCCTTAAAGTGGTATTATACTCAGCAATGTACAGCCAAAATGATACATATAGATAGCCATTCAATCAGTATAAATGTGTATCCTTGTATGTTACGCAGCGATTTACGTAAATAACATTCATGTAAAAGCACAACTATAGTGGTTATTAAACTGTATTTAAGCTAATATCCTTGAACGGAATGCAGTGATTTGTGTAAATATTAAAGTAAAAGCACAATTGTAGTAGCAATTGAACTATAAATGTTGATTTGAAATGTACCTTGGAAGGTAATCTGTTTTACAATCGTTTTTAAAAGTTTTTATTCCACTTGGCCTAGACCATGGCTGAAATCGCCTTGAACCAATTCACTTACCCAGATAATGGCATTAAATAAGTAAGTAAAGAAAGAAATAAAAATAGGGAGAAAACTGAGAACATAGATATAAGGATGGAAGAGACATGCAGTTCAGACCATGTAATGGTGAGGCATAAAGCGGTTTGGGTGGTGAAGAAGAATACGGCAGGGAATGGACTGTATGGGCTTGAAAGGGGATAGTTCTGCAAAGGTGGTGGGGAAATATGATTGGCAGGAAATTTGAAGAGAGCATGGGATGAAGGGGTATTGATGGGAACATAAGATGGGATATAATGAAAGCAGTGCACAGGAGAGTGTGAGATTATTATATCTGAAGGGGTAGGTACAATAAGAGAGACTGGAAGGTGACGCATTTAGAAAGGGAGTTATGTAGAGTGTAAAAATTGTGAGTAATGGGGTAGAAAGGGTAAGGAATGCAAGTGAATGAGGATTCAAGGGTTGAAAAAGAAATTAGGACTGAAAAAGGGAAAAGGCAGAGGAAGAGTTTTGTAGAAAGAGAGATGTATAGTAAGGAAGGGGGCAGTTTAGAAACTACTAGAATGAAAACTGAAGGAGCAGAGGCAGGAAAGTGGGATCTAATGCCCAAGAAAATACCCTTCAAATAGAGTTAGTGAAGTGGAGGTGATGAGCGACAGGAGAGGAGAGGTAGAAGTTTTTGATAGATTCTGTGAGAACCTCTACAATGACAGAGGATAAAGGAAAGTTTTATGAACATACTAATGTGTAGGAATGGAGAGGTATAGTGATGCTAAAGGCTGAGAATGGATATGTAGATGGGGTCAGTGGACATGAGGGCAAGTTTGCATCTGAAAGGTGACAAGGTGGGTGGGCTGGATGAATATTTGGTTGATTTTGCTGAGATGGTAGAGCCAAAGGTTGTGCAGTCTGTTAAGAGCATAAAAATGGGGCATTAAAGGTGGGTAGTGCCCCACAAATGTGTAGAAGGAAACGAGGTAAGCATTGATTCTATTACCAGAGGGGGTAGTTAGACAAATTAGCATCTATTTTTTTAATAAATGTGATTTTAAGATCTTCACAAGGGTACTGGTGGCAAGAGTGGATAGGTAATTGGGTAGATTAACTGAAGGAGAGCAAGTAAGTTTTATGAGATACGTTTTTGATGCATCATTAGAAGTGGTATGCTGATTTTTATGGCTTGCATGGAGAGAAAGGGTAGAGGATGATGGAATCATCTTATTTGGCATTTAAAAGTATTCTTTACAGTTGACTGGGACTTTCAGGGGAAAATATTAAAGTAAAGGAAGGAACTGATTTGGCACTAGATTTGTAGCAGTGGTCAAGGTGTTCTACAAGGAGCCTAAGCTGAATATACATGGGGTAAGGTCAAGAAAGGGGAAAGTGGGGGTTGTGCCTGAGGTATTCTCTATTATTTTATTTGTTTTAGCTGGTGAGAGTAGTGTTGGGGAAGTGCATGCATAAACACTGAGGAGGAGAAGGGGAGGGTGTATCAGCAATTCATTTAACCTGCTATCCAATAACTGCAAGAGATACAATGAGGGACTTACAAAAAGTCTTAGAGAAACCTGACAGGTTTGACAGAGAAGATGGGTTATATTACCACAAACAGAAGGCAACTGTAGTGTTACTGGGGGCATAAAAGTAGAGGATGAAAGTTTGCAGTGTATCACCTATAAATTATCATGTTACGATAACTGAAAAAAATATCTGGTGGCAACTGATCAAAAACGCACTTCATTTAAAACCTCCCTATCATAATCTGATCTTATTTGTTCAAGACTTCTACACAAATTAAATAAAATAACAGAAAGACAAAGGCCCAAAATCACAGGCAATTTTAGAGTATCACTCTTATTCACTTCTACAGTTAATGGAAGAATAGGTTTGCATCAGCATATTTTTCCTGAATGACACTCTGTCTGACATAAGTAACTGATAATAATCCTCATTGATTTACCATAAAATCAAAACTTTTACAAGAGGCATGGCAATATTGTGAGACAAAATCGGATATATTCTTCAAAATCGGAAACAATTCAGAGGTATGCTGTATACACAGATCATAAAAAAAGCATTTTTACAAGATGGCAAGCTCCCCGGCAGTCCCTTACTCCACATCTCCCCATACTCCTGAACTTATATGGCAAGCTCCAACTGGACTCCCTTACTCACAATCTCCCCATACTCCTCAACTTATATGGTAAGCTCCCCCTGCACCCCTTACTTCCCATCTCCCCATACTCCTGAACGTATATTGCAAGTTTCCACAGCACTCCCTTATTCCTCATTTCCCCATACTCCTGGACTTATATGGCAAGCTGCACCTGCACTCCTTTACATGGCAAGCACCCCCTGAACTACCTTACTTCCCATCTTCCCATACTCCTGAACTTATATGGCAGGTTCCCACTGCACTCGTATACTCCCCATCTCCCCATACAACTGAACTTATATGGCAAGCTCCCACTGCACTCCCTTACTCACAATCTCCCCATACTCCTGAGCATATATGGCAAGCTTCCCTCCACTCCCCTACTCCCCATCTCCCTGTACTCCTGAACTTATGTATATGGCAAGCTCCCCTGTACTCCCTTACTCCCCATCTCCCTGTACTCCTGAACTTAAATGGCAAGTTCCCCCTGCAATGCCTTACTCCACATCTCCCCAAACTCCTGAACTTATATGGCAAGTCCCTGCTGCACTCCCTTACTCCTCAGCTCCCCATACTCTTGAACTTATATGGCAAGCTCACCCTGCACTCCCTTATTCCCAATTTCCACATACTCCTGAACTTATATGGCAAGTTCCTGCTGCACTCCCTTACTCACAGTCTCCCCATACTCCTGAGCATATATGGCAAGCTCCCCTCCACTCCCCTATTCTCCATCTCCCCATACTCCGAAATTTATATGGCAAGCTTCTTCTGTACTCCTTTACATGGCCAGCTCTCCCTGAACTCCCTTACTCCCCATCTCCCCATACCCCTTAACTTATATGGCAAGCTCCCTCTGCACTTCCTTACTCCCCATCTCCCCATACCCCTTAACTTATATGGCAAGCTCCCCATGCACTCCCTTACTCCCCATCTCCCCATACCCCTGAACTTATATGGCAAGCTCCCTCTGCACTTCCTTACTCCCCATCTCCCCATACTCCTGAACTTATATGGCAAGCTCCCTCTGCACTTCCTTACTCCCCATCTCCCCATACCCCTTAACTTATATGGCAAGCTCCCTCTGCACTTCCTTACTCCCCATCTCCCCATACTCCTGAACTTATATGGCAAGCTCCCCCTGCACCCCTTACTCCCCATCTCCCCATACTCCTGAACTTATATGGCAAACTCCCCCTTACTCCCCATACTCCTGAACCTAAATGGCAAGCTCCCCCTGCACTGCCTTACTCTTCATTTCTCCATACAACTGAACTTATATGGCAAGTTCCCACTGCACTCCTATACTCCCCATCTCCCCATACTCTTGAACTTATATGGCAAGCTCCCACTGCACTTCCTTACTCCCAATCTCCCTATACTCCTGAACCTATATAGCAAGCTCCCCCTTCACTCCCTTACTCCCCATTGCCCCATACTCCTGAACTTATAAGGCAACTTCCCGCTGCACTCCCTTACTCCCCATCACCCTATACTCCTGAACTACTATAGCAAGCTCCCCCTGCACTCCCTTACTCCCCATATCCCCATACCCCTGAACTTATATGGCAAGATCCCCCTGCACTCCCTTATTCCCCATCTCCCCATACTCCTAAACTTATTTCGCAAGCCCCCGCTGCACCTTGATACTCCCCATCTCACCATACTTGTTTGTTTGTGTCTTTCAGCTTTTCCCGGTTAGGGGTTGCCACAGCGGAACTCCGGTCCGCTAATGATTGGCAGTAGAGTTTTACATGCTGGCTTGCCAGGCCTAACGCACAACCTTCAATGAAGGAATGCCCGTCCACGCATGTCGCCACACAGAAGACGCTCTAACTGAGAATCGAACAGGCAATGTCTAACTGTGAGGCGACAACGCTACCGCAGCACCACTACCTGAACTTATATATACTAATTTGAAAGTCAGAAAAGATAAAACTCCACAGAAACAGCAGTGAGTGATCACACACAAACGTGATCCTGAATTGTCTAACAGTCAACATTAAATTCCATTAGCTGTTCAACTGGTCATTGATTATATGTAGTGAAGCACTTTGCATTTATTGATAGTTTATTGGGGTATTGTCTTATCTTGGTTGTAGGATATGCCTTGGCTGTAGAGGATATTGTCTTAAGGACTTAGTTCTTGTCAGGATAATTTGAGGAAGTCAGAGTAATGGTATTGTATCTTTTTATATGTAATCAGACCTTTGCTGATTGAATGAGGGAGAATTACGGAAATAAATGCAAAAACTATGCAATAGATTTGTTTGCAGTTGCAGTTAAGCTTGGATTGGTAGAACAAGGGTGAAAATTGAGAAGTCTGGGGGGAGTTGATCAGGTGTACCTTTAAAAATCCATCCATCCATCCATCCATCCACCCACAACCCCTTTTTCCTACTTTTCACATGGGGTCAGGGTGTCATTTCAACAGTGATGATCATCTATAACCAGTAATCACACCAAAGGTACATTTCTGCAGAAAGTCTAGCATAGATACTATAGAGGTCGGGAATTACATGAGGATTGGAAGAATGGGAGGAGGGAAGGAGAAAGAAGATGAAAGGATTATTGATAGGAGCTTGTGGTAGAAATGATTGGAAGGGAATGTAGGTTCAGAGGGTGAACAAAATTAGGATATGATGGAAGTGTTATAGGTGAATGATAGACTGAAGGTGTGGTGGGGGTAGGCAGCTGTAGAGTGTGGGATGGAGGAGGAAGGTTAAAGTTAGGCTGAAAGACATGTTGGGGTAGAAGGTGAAAATGTGAAACTTTGAGACTTATGCAGTGCAAGGGAACCATTTGGTTTTGGGGTTACTGAATGGCTGATGTATAGTTACACTAAGAAGGTAGTGAAAGGGTGGAAGAAGTTGGAGTCATGTGAAAGTGAAGAACTGGAGGAAGAATCAGCTGCAAGTGGAATCCATTTGAAGGTGGTAAGAAAGGTATAATATAATGGATTCATAAGAAACTTGGAAGGAGAAAGCAGAAGAGCAGTTAGAGAACACTGAGGCCAGAATGAGAGGCAAAGCAAGAAATGTAGGAAGAAATGGTTATGACATGGATACACCTAAGATGTGGAAAAGTGTAAATGACAGTGACAGTTTGGGGATGTGCAGCTGAGGATACTATGTAAGTGGCACAAGGCACTGATGAATCTGAGATTGTAGAGAGTGTGTCCAAATTAAATTGTTGGTAAACTGTGGCAAAAGGGGAAGAAGATAATCTGAGTATGTGGTGAGGGTAGCTTGGCGGATCCTGTTTGGGCGTCCTGCAGACTACTACAGCACCAGAAACGAGAAGGAGAGACTTTTTGCTGTTCTAAGTACCTTTTTGGCTTTCTTTTGACTGTTTTAAGCTAATTGCACTTTAAGAAGCCATTTTTTTTACTGTCATTTGCTGTATTTCTGCTGCATTGCATTGTTAATTCTTTTTACTGTGTGTGCACGTGTTTTACCTGTTTAAAACTTAAAATTTAACTGAATTTATAACTGTAGGCATCACACTCAAATGTGACAGCCTTTTCTGTGCATTTATACTGTTTTAAGTGCTTTTTTTCTGCTTAAATTAAAAAATAAAACAAGAAACACAAAAAAATACTATCTGTACTGCTCGTTTCCCACCCTTTCCTATACTAGAATAGTCCGGATCCCAGATCTGCTGGTTTCAGGACTTTAGTTTGTGCTTCTGAGTGGTCCAGACCTTGTTGTGCCAGTGGGAGGTCTTTCTGCTTATCAGTGAGAGTGGTAATCATTAGAGCAGCCTATCTGTCGCAAGAGGAGTGGTCTCCAGCTCTGAAATTTACCTTATTGGCTGTTTTGGGCTAATTCCTATCCCTTTCAAGTTTCTGAGTTAAAAACCCATGTTTATATGGGTTTGTGCTTGTTTTAGCTCGGTGGATCATGTTTGGGCATCCTGCAGACCACTACAGCACCAGAAACAAGAAGGAGAGACTTTCTACTGTTCTAAGTACCTTTTTGGCTTTTTTTTAACTGTTTTAAGGTAATCGCACTTTAAAAAGCCATTTTTTTTACTGTCGTTTCATAGGTTCATAGGTAGATACTAGGCTATCTGCCCTAGGGCATTTATAAGCCTAGCCAGAGTGTATTTGGCTTCCGCCTCCCTATTAGATTAGCCTACTATGCCTCTTTAAAGTAGGTCACAGAAGGTACCCTTTTAAGATTAGTTTACTGTGCCTCTGTCTAGCATGGACACAGAAGAGGTCCCAGGGGTGAATTTGTGATCTCCCATCCACGCGTCCAGATTTCGCTTGAAGAGGGTCAGCGAGGGGCTATGTCTAATATGAATTGGGATTCTATTCCAGAGTGAGAGGAGCCTCTGGGAAATGAATCTGTCCCTCCAGCATGTCCTATTTATTTTTGTGCTGAGGTTTAGGTTCCTGGATCGTGTAGTTCTAAGGGACTTGGATTTTTTTGAGGTGGAGCATGTCCATTAATTCTGGGTTTGACATGGCTTTGTACGTCAGGCATAGATCGCCTCTGAGTAGGCGGTAAGCAACAGAGTAGAGCTGGAGTTTCTTTAGTCGAGCTGCATAGGACATCTGTTTGTAGCCCATGATCCTCTTGGTGAGGTACTTTTGGGGTCTTTCCAGTTGCTGCAGGTGTCGGGTAAGGTACATCCCAAAAGGGGCATTGTACTCAATTATGGGCCTGATGAGTGACGAGTAGAGGGGAACAATGACCTCTCTTGATCTAGATGCGAACCCTTTCGTGATAAGGTGGGCTATATAGAAGGTCTTTCTAACCACTTTGGCAACGTGATTATCAAAGGAGAGATTACTATCTACGTTTGTCCCCAAATCTCTAATTACTTCTTCCGTACTTAATGGATTACCACCTGTGTGGTAATTTGTGGGCACCTTGTTTTTCCCAAAGAGGATGACTATGCACTTTTTAGCATTTAGCTTGAGGCCGTGGCTCTGGCACCAAGCATCCGTCTCTGTGAGACCCTTTTGGAGGATGCTTGTGTCAGCTGGAGATTCGATTATGGCCCCCAGTTTGCAGTCATCTGCAAACTTTGTCAGCCATAATCCCCCCGTGTTAGCCTGAACCTCAGAGAAGTATATACTGAATAAGAGAGGTCCCAGAACTGAGCCCTGTGGGACGCCACTTGTAACTGGTTTGGATTCGGACATGGCATCTGTGATTCTGACCATGTGGGTTCTATCTCTGAGCCAGTTTGCAACCCATCTTGTGATATAGGGGTTGATATTTAAGCTGGTAAGCTTATTTATGATGCCCGAGTGGGGTATTCTGTCAAAGGCTTTTGCGAGGTCTAGGTAGGCTGTGTGGACTACCTTGCCCTCATCTATGGCTTTGGTAACTGTTTCAAAGAAATCAACTAGGTTTAAGAGGCAAGATCTGCCCTTAACAAAGCCGAATTGGATAGGGTCCAGTGTCTGGAGGCTCCCAATGTCTTTGTTTATGAGTTCCATGATAATGCCTCCATAGCTTTACAGACCAGACTAGTCAGGCTTATGGGGCGATAGTTTCCAAGTCCGTTGTGGCACCACCTTTGTGGAGTGGGACCACTGTAGCTGTATGCCATTCTTTGAGTACATATCCTGTAGTAAGGCTAAGTTTGAACAGTGACTTAATGTGAGGGTTCAGTTCTTCTTGGAGCTTGTAGACACAGCCCTGGGACACCGTCTGGTCCCATAGATGCTGTGTTTTGCTTTGGAGAGGGCAGCTTCACCTGTCCATCTGTGATGTCAGGAGGTTACATTCAGTTGGGATAGGCATTTGCTCCTTTGGGGGGGGGGGGGTTTGCGCTGAATCTGTCTGCCAGGATGTTGGCTATGTCTGTAGGTTTGGTATATTTTGTACCATTATGCAACAATTCAGGGCATATTTGGGAGTTTCCGCCCATGTTCCTGACATAACTAAAGAAGGCCTTGTGATTATCTTTAGTGTCTAGGGCAATTTTTCTTTCGAAACTGGCCTTTGATGATTTTATGAGAAAACGAAGTTTCTTGCTAATACTGATCAGAGATGCCTTCCCTTTTTGTGATTTTGCTCTGTCATGTAGTAGCTTCCTCCTACTGTTGTATAGCTTATTTATGGCCAGGGTCCACCAGACCGGTCTCCTGTTTTTGGAGGAGTGAGTCTTGGTTTTATTTGGGATAGCATGATCCATGCATTCCTGCAGGTGCTCATAGAATGCATTTGTAAAGGATTCTGTGGATTGGGCTGTTCTGCTGCATTGTACTGTTAATTCATTTTTACTGTGTGTGCACTTGTTTTACCTGTTTAAAACTTAAAATTTAACTGAATTTATAACTGGAGGCATCACACTCAAGTGCGACAGCCTTTTCTGTGCATTTATACTGTTTTAAGTGCCTTTTTTCTGCTTAAATTAATATATATATATATATATATATATATATATATATATATATATATATATATATAAATGCTATCTGTACTGCTCATTTCCCACCCTTTCCTATACTAGAATAGTCCAGATCCCAGATCTGCTGGTTTCAGGACTTTAGTTTGTGTTGCAGAGTAGTCCAGACCTTGTTCTGCCAGTGGGAGGTCTTTCTGCTTGTCAGTGAGAGTGGTAAGCATTAGAGCAGCCTATCTGCCGCAAGAGGAGTGGTCTCCAGCTCTGAAATTTACCTTATTGGCCGTTTTGGGCTAATTCCTATCCCTTTCAAGTTTCTGAGTTAAAAACCCGTGTTTGCATGGGTTTGCGCTTGTTTTATTTATTTATTTATTTTACATTTGTTGACCGGGAGAGTCCAACTGGATTACAAGTCCATTTTCAGTGGAGGCCCAGGGAGAAAAGCTCCAAGAGAGCAATTTTTTTTGCAAAACATAGTTTTAAGGACAGACTTTTGACATACAATTTCCATAGAAGAGACTTTGACATACATATTGACTAACATTTAGGATATATTTGTTCTTTACAATGTAATATTAAATTAGAAGATATTCCTAAGTTTAGGATTCCTGTGATAGATTTGCTATCAGAGTAAAAGCAGAGAGACGTAGAATAAGGCTCCGAGAGAGCAGATGATGCTCGCTATAGTTCAGAAGGATAACAAATTGATTTACTATATGTCTTCGCCTGGTTTTAGTTGAGAAGGATAACAAATTGATTTACAACATGTCTTCGCTTCCCTAACTCCTGGAGAGATGGAATGAGAAGTAGATTAACAGTCCTAAATGGGTACAGTACTATGATTGGTTGGCTTAGCAGAGTTACTTAAGTTAGTTGAAGTGTTCTAATGAGACATTAGCCAGGGGGAATACAGGAGCACAGTCAATTATTCAAAAAGTGAGTTTTAACAAGTTTCTTGAACTGTGATGGGGATTTGTTGTCAGTTATGTGGGCAGGAAGGGAGTTGCAGGTTTTAGCTCGGCAGATCCTGTTTGGGCATCCTGCAGACTACCACAGCACCAGAAATGAAACGGAGAGACTTTTTGCTGTTCTAAGTATCTGTTTGGCTTTCTTTTAACTGTTTTAAGCTAATCGCACTTTAAAAAGTCACGTTTTTTACTGTTGTTTGCCGTTTTTCTGCTGCATTGTACTGTTAATTCATTTTTACTGTGTGTGCACTTGTTTTACCTGTTTAAAACTTAAAATTTAACTGAATTTATAACTGTAGGTGTCACACTCAAGTGCAGCTGCCTTTTCTATGCATTTATACTGTTTTAAGTGCTTTTTTCTGCTTAAAGTAAAAAGAAAAAAACACAAAAAATACTATCTGTACTGCTCGTTTCCCACCCTTTCCTGTACTAGAATAGTCCGGATCCCAGATCTGCTGGTTTCAGGACTTTAGTTTGTGTTTCTGAGTGGTCCAGACCTTGTTGTGCCAGTGGGAGGTCTTTCTGCTTATCAGTGAGAGTGGTAAGCATTAGAGCAACCTATCTGCCGCAAGAGGAGTGGTCTCCAACTCTGAAATTTACCTTATTGGCTGTTTTGGGAGTAAAGCCAGAGTTTATTGAGGTGGTCAGTGTAGGGTAACTGTTTGAGTCCCATAATCCTCTTTGTGAGCTATTTTTGTTGCCTTTCCAGCTGCTGCAGATGCCTTGTAAGGTACATTGCAAATGGGGAGTTGTACTCTATAATGGGTCTGATAAGATCCAAGTAGAGGGGGACAATGACTTCTTTTTTCCTGGATGAGAACCCTTTCATGATGAGGTGTGCCATGTAGAAGGATTTCCTGACTACTGTGGAGATGTGATTATCAAAGCAGAGGCTACTGTCCACTAGAGTCCTGAGGTCTCTTATCGCACCTTCGGCGTTAAGTGGGCTGCTGCCTATGTGGTAGTCCATGGGTACAGGTTTTTTATCAAAGGAGATGACAATGCACTTTTTGGCATTGCACTTGAGGCCATGGCTCTGACACCAGGCATC
>NW_025050952.1:0-13014 GCF_019279795.1 Protopterus annectens
TATCCGACAGCCAGCCATTATGCCACCGTGAGGTGCATCAGTGCCACATTACTGATCCCAGACAGGTGATACGTTTACATCTACCTGTACCAGCCATCACACCACAAATGGCAGCAGGGATAACATGTGCAGCTTTTGATGGACAGGGTTGCATGATATGGGTTCAGGAGTATGTCATATGTATGGCACAAAGGGATTCTGTCCTACGTATGGCGATCCTAGTATTAGGATGGTGGCAACCATGACGTATCTCTTTCAGATCAGGATATATGGACATGCAGCATGTCCAACATCATAGTGTAGCAAAATGTCTTTATGCAAGGTAGACAAGCACTGCTACATAGAGTGGAGGGAGGATTGTGAAGGCTGGTATCGCCCATCACAATTTACGGCCATTACCCCTTAAAGGTGATATGTGATCCAATATTGGTCACCCAAGTGCTGTGTATGCCTGTCAAAATGATACATCCGTGCTCATGGATGCAGGCACCCTGTCATGACATGGGTATCTCGTATGACTACCTAAGGGGCCTGGAGATGTCACCAAGTCAGGAGGTGTACTGCACAGCACCATCCCCTTTACACAGTGTCCATAATGTTAGACCACAGCCCAGGGTGGTAGTTAATGGGTACAGGGATGAGTCACTGCCTAGTGGTGACAATTCTGATAGACATCCATCCAGAGATGTGCACATATGTCAAGCACGCCTCACCCACACAGCCCATTCTGTATGTTGTTCACAACACTTAGATGGACAGCTATTGCTCATAGGTCATGGCCATTCACATCCTTACATACACAGATGCCTGACATTTGTCTGTGTGGTATGGGCCAGCTAACCCTGTTTTACTGTAGCTGGCACTGGTGTGATATGCACATGTCACTCTGGCACCTTTTGTAGTTGTGAGTCTGTTGCACAGGCCACTGGTAGAACACTCCCTGTGACATACAAAAGGTATTTGTAATCAAACATCCATGATTGTCTTGTACATCTGTGTACTAACATCTACATTGATAATGGTTCATGGACATGCAGACCATACTCAGCAGGGTTATAGTCTTGGTGCCACCAATTATGACTGTCATCACCACTTCAGTGGGTTGATATTATCCAACACCCTATCTGTATTGACATGTTAAACCATGCTCAGCACTTGTTCAGAACTTGTGAGCATGCTTGGGCGAGCTACTGATTAATATAGCACCCATTCCACACAATTTCTCACAGGTACACTTTCTGTCCTCATATTTCCAGCTTGCTTACAGTACAACAGCTGTTTTACACACATAACTCACATATCCTGTGAGACATGGTTGTATATACAGGCATGTCCAACTCTCACTTAACAGTGCTATTGCCTGTCTATATGATAGATATGTCGTACATGTGGCAATAGAGCAATTGTCTCATGTACACAGTCAATGCTCACCTCACAACATACGACATTACAGCCTGTGGGGGATGCACATATGCAGCCCTGCTGGGGGTAATGCTGTCACCAACCCTGACTGCACCTGACAGTCATGTGGGGATGTGTAACATTCGCAACACACCCCACTCATCACATAGTCTCACATGATCTCCACCACAGGCCACACATACGAGGACAACTTGTGCAGTACCTCTCCATACTCTGTGTAGGCACCAAAGGCAACCCCCATCACCAAACACAACAACACCAACTTATAGCCCACAGACTCATGTGTGCCCATCACATACAGCCAATAGGGTGTTATAACATACACAACACACCAGTCATAGGTGACTCTGTAGGCAGTCACACTGCTGTTTCACTCAGCAGGCTACACAAGGCGATAGTCACTTACATCTTGCTGTCGGGTAACTGGTTCTGCAACATAACCTAGGCACCCATGCCACACCTCACCAGGTACGATGTGACTGTCATTCTCCATGTTAGTGTGACTGCCCTGAGATGCAACTTCACAGACTATGTGTGCAGGGACATGCAATAGCTCACCAGTCTTGTAGCCCTGAAGGTGTAGGCCAAGCCCTGGGAAGCATTATACATTCATCCGGACCTGATACCACTGTACAATGACTGATTGTGTCACATCAACAGTTGCCTATGCTTCTGCTGTCATTCCACAGGCATCTGGTATCTGTCCGCTTTGACTGACCTGGTCAAACAACATGATGCTTTGGCACAGATGACCCGCACCTGTCAGCCCTGGGAGTACAGATCACATGTAAGGTTCTTGCTGCTTCTATACTGCCTGGCTTGCACAGTTTCTAACAACAGTCACCACCAGAACGGGAACTGGCAAGCAAAACATGGGGTCATGTGACGCAGTGCTTGACATCTTCCTCTGTGACACACCCAGGCAAGGCACACCTTATAATGCACCACTTCAATATCTCTGCAGTGACTGGGACCTGCCTCTAGGCTCTGCAGGGCACACCTGCAATGACAGGTTATAGACAGAACATACTTTTCAGGCACGTACCTGGACCGGCACACCCACGGCTGAGGTGTTCCCATATTCCACTAAGTTGTGCACACATCCTGGCTAGTTACTTAGCACAATGCAGCAGACGTGCTCCACGTGCAACTAACTGTGTCCAGAACCACTATACACATTGTAACAAGTTACGGATTCAACAACATACCCCACGGTTACCAGACCTCATTTGTTGGTGCACTGGACAGTAGGGCTCAGACAGCTACTACTTATGTGAGACTGACCCTACCCAACACTTAACTGGGATAGCCACTCATGTACCAACACATTAGGCCAACGTTGTCCGTGAGTCATAACCTCCACTTGGCTGGATCAACCCATACACACCACCTCCAAGACCAACATTATCCTTGACATGAACAGTACCAACATGTGACTGCTGTTCCACACCTGGGGTTATCCCCTCATTGGTGGATTCCGAACATATGCTAATCACCCTTGTTAGCCACATCCCGGCACCACACCCTTCATGGCATACACAGTACATGAGTACTACAACACCTACTACGGAAGTCTTATGACAGCGGTAGTTAACGTCATGACACCCGTGCAGATGGACAATGCATATACAAATGCAGAAACATACCCCAGTGCACTTCATTAGCATGTACACGACTGCATGGATCATGCTATTCCACACAGAGTCATGATGGTACCCACCAGATAACAGACGCCACTCTGGGGGTCAAGTTCCATGGACATAATTTACAACAACAGGTGGAGGCTGTTGCACAGTGGTGTACAATCCCATGGGAGGGGTAGCTCACTGGTCAGCCTCGGTAGGGCAACGGGATCCCTCATCACATACTCCAAAACTAGCTACGTAAACATTACTGCGACACATTCTGGGGTGTACCACAAGGCATTATGGTGGTATGTCAGTAGTCAATGGCAATACCCACATCTGCTCTCACATACAACAGTCACTCAGGAACATTACAGAACCAGGTGACGTTGGCAACATGCTGTCGGATGGATTCAATGCTAACATTACACCCTCTCACTCACTACAGGGCTACAATCCATGCAGGAACACTGCGGTGTCCCTGCGGCCACACCTACACAGTACTGAACTGCACTCTATATGTCCTGGGACACTGGCCCCATGTCAGCTTCCAAAATCCCAGGCTGTGATGTCCACAAACCTCTGAATGACATGTCTCCCCTCTAGGCCACCATATTCAGTAATAGCCTTGTATCAGCCATTGTGGCCCCTGAATGGCACACAGCAACAGTTATCACACTCCACACAGGTGGCACCACAATGCACGAGTGGGACTATTGCCCTACACACCTGACTGGACTGTTCTGCACGGCTATGGGGCACATCATCATGGATGTCATTCACAGAGACATTGTTGGTCTCCGGTCCTTTGATGCCACCCGGGTTGGACTTGTTAGGGCCAGAGCATGGCTCCTACACCTGGTGGACTCCTTTCATACAGTTACCAGGGTAGTTGATAATGGTACGGGGGTCCACACAGCCTACATTGTCCTCTCATTGCCTTTCAGCACCGTTCTCCATTCTGGTATTGACAACATACACATCCACCTGCACATCGTACCCTATGTCTCAGGATGTTATGCAACGTGGCTCATGGACAGGACACACACAGTGAGGGTAGCATACCATAGTACCTACTATATTTCAGTTACACTTAGCATACCACAGTCCTCAGTCATAGGGCCCCTCATGTTCGGTTTATGCTTCCCTGAGGTACAGGCTAGCACAGGCTAGCACAGAGGGACTTTCCCTGTGTAGCTTTACAAACCACTGCATACAAAGTGCCATGATTGATCCACCAGCTGATACTGACTCCATCCATACGGGTGTCACTGTGACAGATACCTGATATAAATATCATGGCCTCAAGCTGCATGACACAAGGTGCATGAGCATCACCTTTGCATTACACCATTCACCCACTGACTATCACATAGGTGGTAGTTCCCTACATACAAGTCACATTGTACATGTTCGTAGTACATACATATGTCGCACCCACTCCTGTGATTACCATATTGCCACTGTGGCATAGATATCCTTCTACGTGGCCACACTTATCTGTACTGGGTGTGTAGCTGGTACATAGGCACCCATTGTACCTCTGAACTCCAGACTTCTACACACATTCAAGGGTACAATACCCCATTTAGGGTGTAACTTACACAACAGCTACAGATTTACATACCACAACATTAACACACCATGATGTTTATTGAGCTCCGACAGTTAAAGTATGCAGCTGAACTACGGACACCACGTCTGTACACATTTGCAAACTACATACTCAGGGGTGACCTCTGCTGAACAGACAGAGCCCATGTCCACAACAATATTAATGGATATACTCCACATACCCGACATAAGCAAAAGTCACTGTGAGCAATATGCTTATGGATATGTGCACTCACGCAATGATGAGTGGGATGTGCTTGAGGGTTACATTCCCAAACCGGACACTCACCATGCTTTGGAACATGATTCCTATATACATCACGCAGGGACACTCAGTAGCACTGTTCATGTGATACCTCACTTGGTGGATGAGAGACACATGTACACCAGGGATCACTGCAGTGGCTGTACTATGCAGAGGTGCAGGTAACACATGGCTCTGCTGTTCACAGGACACTACCCTAGAGAGATGCCACTGGTGTGAACACTGTAGTTGTGCTTACACATAGACTTGCCAGACTGCATAGTACCCCACTATGAGCCTGTGAATCTATTACATGTCCTTTGTGCATGGTTACTTGGTAGCACTTCCATTTAGATTAGCTATCATACTATTACAATGTCCCGTGACTACAAGCCATATGTATCCTGTTATTGTACATGCCAATAGATGATACCTTTGGTATGCATGATATGCCTGTTATGCTGTGTAGCATATCTGACATATCTACCTACAATACTATACATTACACATATTTTACATAGTATCCCATAATGCAAAGCATACTTGCACAGCGGGACCACCTTAGACATGTCATTGTCGTTATATGCCCATACACATGCCTACTGTGACAGTATATCAACATATACTACCCCCTGCTATGGCACGTACTTGTTGGACATACCCTACCACTGATGGCGGGTGGTATGGAATTGTTCTGTTTAAAACCCTCATGTAGCATCCCTTGTGGTGTCTGTGATGTTTACCTTGTGGCCCACTGCTGGACGCACAATTTCTACAAGCGTTAGTATGCTCAGCAAGACATCACTACATAAATACCTTTTCCCTTTAATGCAAACCAGGCTATACAGCACTAACATAATTAATACAAAACATGCTATACATACACTTACATTGAGTGTTTTACATACCTTGTTATCGTTCCGGACTTTCGTCTCTCTTACACTGTTTAAACAGTTATATGGTATGAGCATACGGTTTGAATGTCTGGCAAGTCATCCTTATATACGTCAGTACCTGTAACATGTGGTTTCCTGCCGCCAATTGGTGTTCCTGAGTGACTAATTACTTGCACATCAGCTGTGCAGCTACTCCATTCACCAATTACGTGGCAACAGTGGGGTATAATTGAATTCTCCACTTGGGCATTGCCCATTTGCCCTACCTTCGGGGAGATGGCCTGTATTGTGTTTTGTTGTGTGTAATTGCAACTGCTATGTGTAGAGACAAGTATAATTTGGATTCATGTCCCCCGTGGATTGTGTGTGACGGCTAGAGTATGTGGTTCAACATGTGGGTGTACCTGTCATCCCAACCATCTGATAACGGACTATTGCAAACAAAACCTGTAACATCGCCGTTTGTTCCATTATACAACGGCTACAATTTTGCATGGCGCCTTTAATTGTGTCTCTCACAAGGTATGTTAATGGTTCTGCAGATGTAATTGACTGACTGGATGTTTGTGCTGTAATTACAGTCTGCATTGCTATAGTTTCTAGTGTGGGGATGTCGGTGGGTGTACGTAGCATATACAGGTTTGTGGGGCTTGCATTTCTACATATTCCATATATATGTGTGTGGGCTCCTTCCCTAATTAAAGAGCTATCAGTTAGTAGACTTATGTTATGGGATTTTACATTGGGCCGTTGTTAATTGGTTTCTATATAGTATGCAGGTGAGGTTGATGCTTCCATACCTCCGGAATTGCAGCGATATGTAAAGGGATATTTCTAAATGACAGCTATCCCATGTATTTCTGTCCCAGATATTTGCAGTCATTGCAGTTGTGTTGGTGACAGAACCTCTTTGCCATGGGTTGCCACCTTTTCATATGGCCATTGTTGGACACTTGCAGGACACACAGCAGTGTTTACAGGCTGACACATAGCCACGGTCAGTACACAGGATAGCACATACTTTTATCCTCAATACACACCTATTGTTGTGGGACTTTGGTGACTTATCATATCACATGTAACATTTACGTTTCTTACATACAGGCATAATTATTTCATGCAACTATTACATAATATATGGGAAATAATAATGTCCTACAATCTCGGACAGTTTCCCTTTGTAATGTTTTATGTCAGGACACACCTGCCCAGGGAGGGGCTGTCCCTCCTAATGTGGGACAGTTGGTAACCGTATGCCTACGGCTAGCTATACCCACACCTACCGTAATGATCTACCTCCGAGTTGGCACTAACAGACACACGATGCGGACACACACACATTACAGTCACACGGAAACACACACTGCACCCTCAACACACACATACACAGACTATGGCACTCACAAACACAGTTGAACACAGTACTTACCTGGACCGCAACACCGGCAGTGGTAACTAAATGTCCCTTCATATCATCATACTATTACTCGCGGTTCTACTGTTCCGGTACTGTGTTCTTTCCATCTTTCAACCTCGTGGTTACGCGTGTCGGTATGTGACACATTCCATAGTTGGTGGTATCCTATTTATTTGTACCTCCAAGGTGTTATGAATGTCGTTGACCTATCTATATATTAGCAGATATCGGTGAATCCGTATATATCAACATATATCACTCTATCGCCCCTTCTATCTGTATTTTATATATATGTATATATGTATATATATATATATATATATATATATATATATATATATATATATATATATATATATATATATATATCTGACAGGGAAAGTGACAGGCAAGCTACACCTTTCATTGTGTACTTGTCGGTGTATACTGTTTCCTGGACTCCGCACATTTGTGTCTGTACCTGTCACATTACACACCTGCCGTAGGTTAGGGTTACCACCTGTCCCACTTTACGAGGGACAGTCTCTCATTGGGCAGTTGTGTCCTGCAAAATATTTGTAAACATGGCAAATGTCCTGAGATTTTAGGACAAACTTATTTCCTATAGTTTATTTAATAGTTGCATAAAACAGTTATTCTGTATCTGAACCACCTATATGTTATAAGAAACAGAATAAGTAACTAAAACATTACAAGAATAAGCTTTTATCTAGGCAAAACAGTGAAGTTCTGATTTTCGTACTGGCCGGGTGTATGTGTCGGTCTGCAGACATCTGACGTATGTCCCACATTGGTCATTGGAAGAGGTGGCAACCCCTACCGTATGTACATCTTGGCTAGCAATAGTGTTAGGTGATTGTATACATGATTGCGTGTTCTACTCCTGGCAGTGGTCATTTTACCCTTCAGAGCAGGTGCTATTAGTACAGGGGTGAATAATGCTGGTTTCACCTGTTCTGGACATCATTGACCGTGATCTGCGCGATATTCGGAGAAGCTTAGCCCTGTTTCGTGCATATCCGTATAGTCATATTTAAACGTCGCTTACCAGCAGTGGACAACGCATATTCCCGCTAACGTGTGCTAAACATGATCTGATGACCTGCATCCGACATGCATTACTCGTGCCTTCGGGATTACGTTACATCCCTTGCAGGACATGGGACCGGGAACATGCACGACGGTCACTGCATTTAACACTTGGACATCTGGGATTTGTACACATGTTATGTCATATTGTATGTGGAGTATGCTACGGCTGTTACTCCATACTGCACTCACATGGGTAACTCAGTTAGTTTACATATTGATGAGTCCAGTTAATGGTATGTCCATGTGATGTTTACTGGATGTGCTCTGGCGTTGGGTATGTATATCACAGTGAGCCACACACGATACTGTGCTACACCTTCAAACGACTGTAGGTGGAGCATGCTGGGGTGACGAATATCTGTCATGGGTACACCCCATGCCTTGACACAACATGCATGATTACATTATGTGGAGCCCCTCATTAACGCAACAGGGAATCCGTGCTGAGTGTGTACAGAACAGTGCTTACACACATGTGCTCCCATGATTGCCTCTGCTCCACTAAGCGACAGTTGGTTACTTGATGTTGTGGCGACAGCAGACACTGTTTGCCCCATTTGGTGTATGGCCTCTGACAATCGGGCGTGTACCTACCGATGTACCTGGGAACCTATACACACAGCACCAACATATGCTGATAGGCGCATGTACTGTTCAGGTGTTGACATTCCGTGTTCCAATAGCTGTTGTGTGTACAATGTTTGAGGGATGCCTATGTAGGATTCACACAGTGGGCCACCTATATATTACAATTTACAGGTGGTCGTGTTTGTGTGCCATCCATTTTACTGTGTGTGCAGGTGGAGAAGTATGTCAGTCCATAGGAGCCTACACTGTCAGAGTATGTGCTATACGTTCCCTCTTTGCCAAGGCGTAGGCATATTGGGCACACCTCCGTCTGCCTACTGGGGCTGGCACAGTGTGTTCGTGGTCTAAATCCCTCTGTGCCTGTGATGGCCTTGGCAATTGCGGTGGGCTATGAGGGCCTTCACCATTTTGTCCCTGCTGCAGCTGTTTCCGCAGGATCATATTATGTAGCATAGCACACACTATGAAGATGTGGGCACACGTGCCTGGGGAGTCCTGCAAGGCTCCACCAGATGTGCCCAAGCACCGGAACCGTGATTTCAGCATCCCGAACACACGCTCTGTGATGATTCTGGTTTGTGCGTGTGCCTCATTATGGCGTTCTTGCATGGGTGTGTGTGCATTTCTGATGGGAGTCATCATCCACGGCTCCAGTGCATAGCCAGCATCCCCCACAAGGTGGCCATGTGGGATGTCCCCCCGACAAATACCTGATACAGCTGTGAGGCATGCCAGATATGGGAGTCATGGTAGCTTCCAGGGCTGCCAGCACACACATTCATGATAATGCCCTGGGCATTGCACACAACCTGGCAGTTGATGGAGTTGAATCCCTTGTGGTTTATGTAGCGCCTACCATGCTCACCGGGTGGTGACTTGATATGTATGTGCGTGCAGTCTATCGCACCCAGTACCTCAGGGTAGTGTGCCACACGGTGGAAGTGACGCATATTGCTGGCCAACTCCTCCTGAGTTCGGGGGAAGTATATATGCTCATTGGCATGTGGTAACATGGCATCCAGGAACTGGTGTAGTACCCTGGATGCTGATGCCTGTGAAATCCACATTATATCTCCAGTTGGCCTTTGAAAGGTACCTGTGGCTAGTATTCGCAAGCTTACACATACCTTCGTGTCCACTGGGATGGGTTCCCCTCTGTTGTTTCTGGTTCTCAGGCGTGGCCGGCACAGCTCCATTATTTGCTGTAAGATGTCCCTGTCCATCCTGTAACTCTCTACTATCTCCAGATCATGTAGCCCCTGGTAGGTTACCCTTGGTCTAAACACTCTTCTCCTCCTCCGGGGCCTGCGGTGGTTGTCGGCATCATCCTCCACAACACCGTCAGTCTCTAACACATGCTAATGAATCACAGCTATGGCAGCTCCCAACATGTGCATTTTAAAAGTTCCCTGTGTGTTTACACCTATGGTGCAGTGTTTGGGAATACACAGGTGTGTGTAGGGTGCTTTCACACTTTATACTGTTGTGCTGTGAACACCGATGATGTCATAGGGTGTGTATGTACGATCGTAGCTACAGGGTATCTTATGTGTTTTATTACCGGAACTACTATTGTGGTGCCTTTGGTGTTGAATTACATTTGGCTGCCGTGGATTACCTCTTGATCTTCCCTTTACATTTCTGCATGTTTCACCTACCATTTTCTGGCATGCATCCAGCAGCCTGCTTTCATTTGTACTTTCCTAGACCTGGCTTATCTTGCGTAATGTGTTCTATTGCCGGTCTAATGTAGGTTTGATTTGCTCTGCTATGACAGATCTCCTATCTTTACAATCCAATGCCTCCCCTCCTTTCTTTGCAATCCAATGCCTCCCCTATCCTGTTTTGCAGGTTTCTGCGAGCAGACTTGTCAGCGGCCGTCGATTGGCCGCCATGAGTTGATTGGTGTTAATTGCTCAGTAGTACTCCAATTACCCTACTTTGGCATTTCCTTCTTTTCTTCCCCTGACCTTCCTGTTTGTGCTATTGTTCGCGGTGCGTGCATCCGCTTACCGGGTTTTGGGCACGTTTTCATCCCCGTACACATGCGCTTTCGGGCACCATATGTGCTCTCAGCTAAACGATTATATACCTTCCTCCCCACCCCTGTCCTGCAGCTTTGCTTAGCAATGGCCTGGCCACATTTGCATTGCTCCAATGTGCTTACTGCTACTGTGGCACACCCCTCTGCTGATGTCATGTATCTCCTCTGAGCCAGTCCTCGGTGTTATAGCGCTGCGCCGTATGGTACATCCTTCATCCGGCGGGACGTTTGCAATTCAGTATTACCTGCCTCATTTGCATGGCATTGACTACTAATTCATAGTTACCGTGCCGAACACTGTCGCAGGCCCTTAGAAACCCTTGCACCTTGGTTGTGGTGTACCATGCCTACCATTGCGTATTATGGTGAAATCCTGATTTGTATTACATTGCGATTTTATGACATCTGTATATATTTTCTTTGTGTTCCTGTTTGCGCACATATGCCCTGTGGTTGTACTGTGCGTTACTGTGGACATGACATTAAATGTTGTTTTTTAGGTGTTGTGCATCTTTTCTTATGCCATTGGCTGTGTATTTAGCCATTGGCATATGTGCTTTTAATACATGAGTCTGGTCTGCTTCCATAGCTCCAATGTTCTGTTTGGGAAAATGTAAACCGTGTTTTTGGTTTACATTTCCATTGACTTCACCTACGCCTGCACCATTTCATGAACCGCTATATGCCTTCATTTGCATGGTGCGACACTGCGCATGGGGTGATTAGCATATCTATGCCGAGGGCTGCACAGTTCTGGTGTACGCCGGTAGTGCACATGGAATTGGATCGTACCTGAATCACTCAGCGGCCATATTTGGCATTATTCCGCCTACGCTACGCCTGCGCCTGGTGCAAGCTTCATGAATCCCGGGGTTTGTCTAAATCTTAATTTTCTGCCATGATAGATGAAGTTGCATGAATTGTTTATTCTTAAACCTTGATCATGAACAGGCTGTGCCTTTCTCGTGCATTATTTTTTTCCAAAGTTTCTTTCTACATTGTCTTTCAAAAATGCTTTTTGCTTGTTGGAAAGTTATCTTATAATCATATATATGACAAGGAAAGCTTTTTTGCAGTGGTATTTCTTTCTCCCAATCCCTACAGTCTCTAACCAAATCCACTTTTTTTAACCTGTTTTGCTTATCTTGTCATGAAAGAAGTTCAAGTCCCATTTTATTAAAGAACTAGAAGTAAATTCTGAGTTTAGTATGTCACCTTTAATAATAATAATAATAATAATAATAATAATAATAATAATAATAATAATAATAGCATTAGGGCTTTACCTTTTAAAACTTATGTATTCTTCCAAGAAAATATTATCATAAATAATGGATTTGTTTATGGACATAACTTTTCTAGCAGTTTAGTTATGTTACTTAAAGTGTCATCCATCTCACTACCATCTGGTTGTGCAAGCAAGTTAATTGGATATTCCTAAAGGATTCACAGTTTTAACAGATAATTCTCTTAACTTGTGCTGTTACTACTAATATAACCATTGAGATAGAAGACAGAAATGTATCACACCCATTATTAAACTGTTCATGTAAAACCAATCTTGTCAGCATAATCAGACTTTGAGTCTGTAGTTGATGGATAAGTCAGGTATTAGAGGCTTTGTCTAGCAACATATGAAACCAGTCACAGTAAGCTTATGGGGCTATTTTGCAATTAAAGATAATTTCACACATTTGCAAAAATCATTCTATAGGAGAAACTTGTGTAGAGAAAAGATTCAGATGTTGAGCAGAACAGTAATAATGATTGTATTTAAGAGCCACAATTCCCTATTTCAAGACCTCTTTATCATAAACACCAGTTAAATGGAAATGGAACACTCAAGAACAATCAGGCATTGAAGACTACAGGCAATGTACCATAGCCTGTGCCCAGCAGAAGCCATGCTTAAGTTTTGTAATGATGACAGCCAAGTATATGAACCAGTGCTAAAGCTGTGCTCATCTCAGCTAAGTGCTACCCCTTCCCCCTTCTACGGTATTTGTATTATCACTTTGCACATGACTACAGTTTAGGAGATGGTTGACTGTCATCTCAGCTAAGTGTACCTT
>NW_025050953.1:0-11986 GCF_019279795.1 Protopterus annectens
TTAGGGGAAAGTTAGTCTACAACCTTTTGAAAAGAAGGAAGTTAGGTAAAGCTTTGAAGAAATAAAATTATATAAAAAACAATATATATAATATAGTTTATTATTTTTGAACAGTCACTTTGCTTGTTTTAACTGTTATTTTATCTATGTTTCATAATGGATGTTTTTATAGTAGAAGCTTCATGAATATTTTATTGTTTAATTAATTGGTTTGAACAACACCCTGTTGTTAATTGTTGAAGCTATTTAATGACTGTGTGATGTGTATGCTGCTACAGTCTGAGGAAGCCATTCTGGTGAAAGCGCTTACTACTGCATGCAATAAAGAAGGTTTTTTATCGTTTTGGACGTTGTGGACTGCTTTCTGGTTTTGCTTTTTATTTGCCATTGCTGCTTAGTACTACTTGCTGGTGTCTGCAGAGGAATGCAGTATTTTTGTGACTTTGCGAACAAGCAGTGTTGAGTTTTACAAGCCCTCACGTTCCTGTACACAATGTTTTTATTAATATAATGAACATAGTACACTTATGTAAGCAAACTTACCATTAGAATAGATGTTCGAATGATCACTGATGCAGTAGCTGCTCCCTCCCTCCATCACTCCATCCTGCTTGTGTTTTGGTGTGTTGTTCTTGCCAGGATGTAAATACTTTTTTTTTTGTTCCTAGCATTGACATTTTAGGACTCAGCTTCCTTCTCTCTTTTGGCATGAATGCTATGAAGGGCTTGGCACCCAAACCTATCTTTTTAGTCAGCTCAGCTCAAGCTAACTGACAGTTTGGGCATATGGAAGGTGCCCTAAAGCATAGGAAGTTGGCTGGCTGTTATAACCATGGCAGAATATAACCCATATAGCTAAGGTTACTACAGCAGTGATCATTAGAGCATCTACTGTTATGATAAGGTTATATACACAACTACACTTTCTTTTCTTCTGAAGTCTGTCCTGCTTGGCATACAACCACACATTCTCTTTGCTACTACTACTACCGTCTAACTCTGCATGTGTATAGCTGGTGTGATGAACACCCCCAGATCCTTTTCCTGTTTTGTTGCCCAAGTGCAGTACTTTGCATTTGTCTGTTAATCCCATCCGCGACTTTCTACCCACGTGATCATCCTTTCTATATTTGTTCTCAGACTCTTCCCCATTCTGATTGTGCTGCATGTTAACTTTGTGTCAGCAGCAAAGATGTTATTCCTGCTCTTTACACTCTCAGCTATATTTGAAACAAGCACACTGAAGAGAGCTGGACCCAATACTAGTCCCTGAGATACTCCACTATTCATTTGTCTTACTCTTGATATTATCATTACAACCCTGCATATTCTATATTTCATCTTCAGAACAGTATAGCTGCACAGATTCTTTTCAGGTCCCTACCCTCAAGTCCCCCTCAGTTTTTCTGACAGATAACAAAAGGTCCAGATAGTTCATGTTTATTGGTCCTCCCTCTGCTAAATGCTGCAACTCATCTATAGAACTGGATCAAGTCTGGCAGAGTCTTCTGGCCATGCATCTAGGTGTTTTTTTTTTTCTAGGTAATTGTTACTGTCTAGGAAAACAACCAGCCTTTCTCTCATAAGTCAGTTTCTGACTGTTACTTTTATTGCTGTTATGTTAAGAGGATTTGTAGTTACTTTAATTTTTCTTGCCCCCCTTGCTTAGGCACTTTGGCAGTGACCAGTAATCTACTGAAGACCTCTGTTGGAGGATTTGCCTGCACACTAGCTAGATTCATGAGGATTGTGAGGAGCCACCTGTCTTGTCCCTGCACTTTCTTGGTCAACAATGCAGTTAATCGAAAAACTGACATAAATGCACACAATACCCGCCAACAACACAAACAGCATTTTTGCAGGAGGGAGGCCCCCCACACCCCTCCATGACCCCTGCTAATTATTTATACCAACTCCGAGATCGCATTATAGTGGGGAAAAGGGCACATTCCCCAATTCCTACTTTACCTCAGTCTCAGTCAGAACAGTTTGTCAAATCAAATTGCTGACCATATGGGTTTTGACAATTTGGTCCTTCGACCAATTGACATAGACCTGCCTTATCAGGCAGTTTATTCAATGAAAACCTAAACAAAACTCCTGGCATTCCCAAATACTCCCAAACTCTGCCTTCCTCACTTGAATTGCTTTTCTTCTTATTCATTTTAAATTTTTACCAAGGAACTATATAGTAAGATTTTTTCATTATTTCATTATACCACGTGTGCCTTTTATTGCTTACATCTTCAGCCTTAACCCTCCATATTAACTTTTATAAATATTCATTTAATTCCCTTTTGTCAATATCCCATGCTCCTGTCCTTGTAACTTTAATGATGCAAAATAAATGCAGCCAATCTAAAAAAAATAATCACAGAATTAACTTAAGCATAACTCATCCTTTTTCTGTTTTTGATACAAAACTCCTCTTTTAATAGGATCAAGCCAAGGTTCCCAACTTTAACAGTTCTTTTTCCGTACTAGCAGGAAATATAAAAACATTTCCAACATACCCTGATTTACCCAGCACCATAGAATGTGTCACGTGAACCTTCGTACTAAATGCTGAATTAAACATTTTCCAAACACCTACCATTTTGTTTAGTGATTAACTCCTTCCATTATTGTTCTGTTATTTTATTCCCACCAAAATTTGTACCTAATGCCTCTATTTTCCTAGTAAAATATACTCTCTCTCTCTTAACCACACCCCCAAAACCTTTACTATTTTATTTACTTGAAGTCAAGCCTACCAGCTTTAATATCTCAGTTATTGCTTTTATAAATTAAATTTCATGTACGTGTCCCAACATATCCTTGTTTGGCCCATTTCTGGGTTACTGTTTGCAAACTATAAGGGCTAAAACCTATCTTGGGAGTGTAATCTGGGCTTCTTAAGATCTTCAGAGATCAGTAGCCTTATAAGTACATATGAAACTATAACAATGCCTACCCACATTGTTTCTCTTATTGGGAATATCCTGTCATCTGCTTAACTCAGAATCATAGGTAGTAAAACTTTCCCTCAAAAAAGAATCCTAGCTTCCATCTTACTCATTTAGAGTCCCTATCACAGACTCTACAATGAATCCAAATAAAACCCCATTCTTAGGACATCTTTTTTCTAAAACCCTTAGTCATCTGAACCCTGTCACCTACCCACCAGATACTCTCATAAACAGCTTGAAAAATTGAACAGTTCTCCCAGTTATACCACACTCATTCAAGACACACAGTAACTGATTGTGTTACTGCTTGCTCTCAGTTTATCTTCCTTGGATTCCTTCAACAATTTCTTTAACCACATTTAATTCCAGATACATCTTCTTGTATTGCATCCACTAAAACCACTGTAAATTTTCTTCTGAAGCACCTTCATTAGAATATTGTTATTGATATTTTATAGTTTTATAAGCTTTCAGATGTTCTTCGTGTTTCACTGTTGCAGTCATTACATTTGGGTAATCTGCTGGCAGGTTGCCCTCAGTCAGCCTGATTAACAAAGTCTTGGGTCCTGCGTCGGTTGCTGTCCCTTCTTCCATGACGTCAGGTCGTCAGGGGGATAAAACATGCAGCTGACGCCATTACATCTCTTTCTTGCCGCGTTGTGCCAGAAGCAGAAGCAGTTTGCAAGTGCCGGTCGGCCGACTCCTGAAAATTTCATTTTCGAGTTTCAGATCCAAAGTCTTCAACTAAAAAGCTAAGTACCCCTTTGGGGAAACTTTTTCTTGCTCATTACCGATGTCAGTAAAAGTTAATAATTGGATTACTTGTGGGAAGCAAATACCTCCATAAGGATTTTCATTTGTACTGTATTCCTTGCCTAAGCCCTGACCCAAACGTACCTTGCTGTCAAGTTTTGTGCTTTATTTAATCAACGCACTATCAAATGTCTGTACATTTTTGCTTCTGAATATTTTGGCTCACGCTTTAATTATCCAGAAATGTCATCGGTTAGCAATCCGACTACCAGAATACCTAAAAAACACAAAGAAAAAGACAGACACAGGCCGTTGAGATCCAAAACTGCCAACGACGCTTCTCCTAAGCCAGTCGCCAGTTCGCCTGTACTCAGTGAGGTGCTTTTGCAGCCCCTGATACCCACTACTTCTGATACACAGGCCTTTACTGAGACCCATTCAGAGTCTGGTATGCCGCGAGATGCTTCAATTATGGAACCCGCGGATGTCTCTACCTTGGATGGGTCCAGAGCCGCTGTGCAGGCACCAGCTTCTGAGGGTGTTTTCAGGCCTACAGATTTGTATATTAGACCGATGCCATCTTCAAAACTAAGGCCAAAATCTCGACCTATGCCTAAAAAAAGACACCTGGGCCACATGTGCAGGCCCCTATGCCTAAAAAACAAATTATCAAAATGGCTGAAGATTTAATTACTCTGATCAGGGGTAGCCAACCCCCCCCCCCTTCTAAGAGGCCTAGGCAAGACATTGATTATGAATCTTCTGAACAGGATTCTATTTCTTCTGACTCTTCTAATGAACAGGAATTGTCTATACCTACTTATGAGGACTCTGATGCAGAAGATTCCATTCCTTCTGCTTCTCCCCCTGAGGATTTTTCTTTTGGGGAAACTTTGCATACCTTAAGGGAACATTTCCACTGGGAAAGTCAGGATTTTTCTGAATCTAGAAAGAGACTTAGGGATTTATTTTTTCTTCCTCAGCATAGGCCTTTGGCTATACCTCCTGTTTTAGGCATTGTTGATGATGTTTTTTCAGAATCTAGTATGGCTCCTGATTCTCTGCCTCCGGCTCCTTGTAAGCCAGACAGATACTACAGGGTTCCTGACTCCCACAAATTCCTTTTCAAAAATCCTGTTGCAGATCCTGAAACCATTTCTCAGGGTCCCAAAGGGCATTAAAGCTTCTACTGCTAGAAATACTACCCCTTTTGATAGAGATTCCAGGGCGCTGGATAGATGGGGTAAGAAGGTTTACACTTCTGCAACCCTGACAATCAGAGCTTTAAACTGTCGATTTAATATGCTAAAATATCAGCAGCATATCATGGGACTGCTTAAACAGAAAATTATGTTGATTTCTGACTGTGTGGAAAATAAAGATTTACAGGATTTATTACATTCAGCTGAACAAGTTGGAAAACATACTTTGCAGTGTGATTTTGATTCTTTGCAGGCCTCTTGCAGGGGCTGCTGTAACTGGGTCTGTGCTAAGAAGGCATGCTTGGCTTAAAGAGCAAAATCTGCCTGATCATGTTAACGCAAAATTGTTAGATGCTCCTTTACAACAGGACCATCTCTTTGGTAATAAGGCTGAAGAAGTTCTAAAAAAGATGGAAGATAAAGCTAAATCTATGCAAACTGTGAAAGATTTCTTACAAGTACAACCTCCAAGATTTAGTAGACACTGGCCTACTAAGAACTGGTCCTTTCCAGTTCCTTCGAGAGCCACTCAAGTCAAACCCAGACATTCCAAAGGCACCAGGTTTCAGTCCCAAGGGACTTTCAGAACAAAACAATGGGGTGCCTCCTCTTCCAAATCTGGAAACAACAAGACACCTCCCCATGGTAAGCAGTCTCAATGACTTCCCCTTTTGACTTACCAATCTTTTTGCCGCCCTTTGGGGAAAACTGGCTCTACATGCAAAAACTGGCAACTTATAACCCAGGACAAATGGGTTTTAAAATAGTATTCGGGGGTACAGATTTCATTTCCACATGTTGCCAATTCCAAACGGATGGCCAGATCTGCCCCAAATCAGTGGCAGAGGCCCAGAAACAAGTACTTTCCCTCATGAACATGGGGGCTATTCAACTAGTACCAGAAGAGGAAAAGGGGCAAGGTTTCTATTCAAGACTTTTCCTGGTACCCAGAAAAGACAAATCATGGTGTCCAATTCTGGACTTATCTACTCTAAACACCTTTCTGGACATCCCAAAATTCAAGATGCTGACACTTCACCAGTTACTTCCTATGCTAGGCAAAGATGTCTGGTTGGCAACTCTAGATTTAAAGGAGGCTGAGCCTGCATATCCCAATCAGGGAATTGTGCAGAAGATACCTTCACTTCAAAGCGGGCTTCTTGCATTACCAATTCTCTGCACTGCCCTTTGGCTTATCTACTGCACCCAGGGTCTTTACAAAGTGCCTGGCTCCAGTAACTGCATTTTACAGGCAAAGAAATATTCAAATATATCCATACCTGGACGATTGTCTGATTCAGGCAGAAAACAAGGACATTCTTCTAAAACATCTGGCGTTTGTAAAAAGGGTTCTAACTTGTCTAGGGTACACTATAAACGAAAAGAAATCGCAACTGGTACCTTCTCAAAAAATTACATTCCTGGGTGCAAGCTTAAATACAACTGCCCAGACGGCTTTCCTTATGCCAGAAAGCAAATTCATTTGGTGGCTTACTTCAAACAGGTGGCCACATAAACCCTGCTTTCTGCAAGGCAAATACTGCAAGCCTTGGGGTTCATGGCCTCCTGCATTCTTCTAATTCCATATGCAAGACTGCATATGAGGAAACTTCATTGGTACTTAAAAAGTCTATGGAGTCAGCATTGTCACAGCCTGGAAACAATGATTCCTATCATACCTTGCCTGCAACTAGAGTTCTTATGGTGGGCAGAGGCCTGCCACCAAAACAAGGGACTGCCATTCACACCACCCCCTGCCGCCCAAACCCTAACTACAGATGCATCAGACTATGATTGGGAGGACACATCTGGCAGGGAAGTGCATTCAGGGCAAATGGAACCCAAATCAAATGCACCTTCATATCAATCAAAAAGAAATGCTAGCTGTACAGAATGCACTGACAGCCTTCAAGGACTACATTCATCCAGGACAATTAATGATAAAGACAAACAACACTACGGTTATGTGGTACATAAACAAGCAGGGGGGTACACACTCCTACCCCCTTTGCAGACTAGCCATGGCATTGTGGAACACAGCCTTGACGTATCAAGTACAACTACAAGCTCAATTCCTGCCAGGAAACCTGAACACTCTGGCAGACGAACTAAGCAGAAATCTCATGGACCCACATGAATGGAAACTGGAACCATGGATTTTCAACATGTTGACACACAAATGAGGGAGCCCAGACATCTTTTTACCTCACCCCAGAACTATCAGTTGGACAAATTTTGCACAAGAACTCATCACAAAATAGCCTGGAAAGTGGATGCTCTATCCTTCAGCTGGAAAAAACTATCAATATATGCCTTTCCCCCTCTGCCTCTGCTCTCCAAAGTTCTACTAAAAGTCAAACAGAACAAACCAAAAATGATTTTGATTGCTCCAGACTGGCCTCGCCAACACTGGTACCCACTCCTGTGCAATGTGTCACACTTTCCACCATGGCACCTGCCTCAGACACCTTACTTACTGTCTCAGCAGGACAACCAAATTCTGCACACTCAGCTCCAAACTTTGAATCTTGCAGCGTGGCTAATCACCTAAATTCACCCTTAGCATCCCTCAACAAACCTGTGATTGATGTCATTTTGGAGGCGAGAAGACCTAGTACTAGAAAATCTTATGCTGACAAATGGAAAAGATTCTGTGCCTGGAATCAATCTCAAGGGATAAGCACAGCAGTGCCCAACATTCCTCAGATTTTGCAATACTTAACTGAGATGCTTCACAAGGGCCTGTCTTTTTCTTCCATAAAAATCCATGCTTCAGCCATTTCAGCTCATTACAACACAGAGCCTCCCCTCTTCTCTCATCCCCTGCTAAAGCAGTATCGCAGAAGGGCAAAAAACTTAAGACCACCTAGGAGAGCTCCAACCCCTGCCTCGGACCTCAATTTTGTATTGGAGAAGCTCACTCTCCCTCCTTTCGAGCCAGCTGCTACTGCAGACTTAAAATTTCTCTCCTGGAAAACAGCTTTCCTTTTAGCAGTCACTTCAGCTAGAAGGATTTCCAAATTACAGGCTCTTATGGCAGTGGAGCCTTTCATTATTTTTCATGCGGACAGGGTATCTCTCAGGACCAATCCATCCTTCATGCCTAAGGTGGTATCCAGTGTGGCTCTTAATAAGACAATTAATTTGCCAACTTTCTTTCCCAATCCACAGAACAAGGGGGAGCGGATTCTGCATTCATTGGATGTACACAGACAACTTAGATTTTACTTAAACAGGACAAAATCTCAAAGAAAATCTGAACAACTGCTGGTGGCATTTGCTGCAGGGGCAGAGGGAAAGGCTATTTCAAAGCAAACCATTTCAAAATGGATAAGCCATTGTATTAGTTTCTGCTATATGCACCATGGAAAAACTATCCCCAGGGATCAGATCCCATTCCACCAGGGCTGCATCTACTTCAACAGCCTTTCTCAGAGGTGTTCCTACCAGGGACATTCTAGAAGCTGCTACCTGGAGCTCAGTTCATACGTTCACCAAACATTACCATTTACCACTTTTCTCTAAATCCAGAGCTGGCTTTGCCACTGCTGTCCTGCAGGGCCTTATAGCTGGACCTAATGCTGTATAATTTCCTCCACCCAACCATAGCTTTGGGAATCTACCCAAATGTAATGACTGCAACAGTGAAACACGAAGAACATAGTACAGTTGTGTACACTTACCATAAATGTAGATGTTCGAGTGTATTCACTGTTGCAGTCCTATTACCTTCCGCCAGCCCCCTATTTGTCTCTGGCTATACCTCTACTTTCTTTCACTATGCTTTAAAAGGCCTTTTGCTGTATTTGCTTTTGGGATTGGAGGTATATTTTTTGTGTTTTTAATTTTATTTGCTCCCCATTTGGGGGGCACCTGACATCTGGGGCAAGAAAAACTGATGTAATGGCATCGGCTGCATGTTTTATACCCCTGACGACCTGACGTCATGGAAGAAGGGACAGCAACCGATGCAGGACCCAAGACTTTGTTAATCAGGCTGACTGAGGGCAACCTGCCAGCAGATTACCCAAATGTAATGACTGCAACAGTGAATACACTCGAACATCTACATTTATGGTAAGTGTACACAACTGTACTTTTTAGCTATCCCTTAAAGGATTTATTACTCTCATGAAATATTCTTAATTTTTAAACCCTAAGATAATCATCCATTAATAAGCATCAGAAAACCCTGTCTTTAATAATTCCCATTTTGCTTTAAAACTCAAAATACGTACCATCCTACACTGAAGCACTTTTACTATTTTCTTATTTTATAACCTCCTCTAACTCTTGCATAATAACATCTTTCTCTGTCTTATATTTATTTTTTCCACCAATCGCAGAAACAACCCATCTCACATACTTTCATTTCCTTACCTCTAAACTTCTTTTCAAAATACTGCCACAACTCTTATAATTTCATCTTTTTTTCGACAATATTCCTTAATTTGTTCTCTGTTTCTTACATAATTTCTTCATTAAGGTTAGCACTTTTGCTTAAACATACATATACTTATTGTTTTCTTTTGTCAGATAGTTTTGCCTAAAACACAGTCAGCCTATTCATTCCATGGTCATGGGAGCCGGAAATTCCCAGATAAGGTAAGAGTCCTACAGCCCTTCTGTAAGAACCTAGGAATCTCCAGTGAGCTTATTTACTCAAAGTAAGATTTGGGGACTAGGTTGGGAGCAGGCCAGCTTGTTAGTCCTGAGGGGCAAGCTACTCTCTTCCCCATTGGAGCACCTGTTCCCTGTGCTGGCTCCTCTGAACTCTGATATAGCTATCCTCCAAGGGTAAGCATGTCTTTGCAAGCTGAATTCTCCTCATCTGACTCTGACTTGCACAGGGCAGCTGGAGCTTGAGAGACTCTAGCTCCATGGAGTAGACACCAAGTGTTTCAACTAGATGTATCCCATGTGGTGAGCCAAGAATGGGTGAGCTGGCAATTACTGCTTACTCCCATCCTCCCCCACCAACTCCTAAAGGCATCTAAGATACTGTGTGATCTTGGGTTGTCTGTGATGTAGTCAGTGCTTTATCTCTTTATGCAATGGAGCTGGATTTGCACTACATATCATTTTTTTTCTCCTTTTTGCTTTCTAGCCATCCCAGTGCACCTGTCTTTTGCTGGGTTTACCATCTCCTCCTTCCACCTCCAGAATTTCTGCAACACAGGGCTGTAGCTGTAAGGGGGTTCTGGGGTATTATGCCAGTGACTGCTTCTGATGGGGAAGATGTTTGGCCTACTCTTGTTTTTCCCCACCCCCATCTCTGTGTTCATCTGTTCTCTCTGAGCATTACTCTTCTCTATGGACCACGCTACCCTCAGTGATCAGCCAGATGAATGTCCACCCCCAGGATAAGCATGCTCTTTCCTCCTTGCTAGTGCCTCAGACACCTGAGCAGCTAATCAAACCCAGGTCATCTGGGCTGTAGTTATCCCTTTACACCCTGCCACTGGCATTTGCACTACATAATTCTGTCTCCTAAAATATATCTCTTTTCATAAGCACTCTTTCTCTTAATGTGTTTTCATATACTCCAAGTTATTCAAGGTAAAAATCCTTTCCTATGCCAATCTTTTTCAGTTTTAGCGCATATGTTTATTTATTTATTTATACTTTGTTAGCTGGATAAATGAACTGATGTGGGGACCCTTTTCAGCCATGACCCTGGCCACGACGGCAAAGACAAAAATAAGTAAGAAATGCACTTAATATAAAGAAAAAAATATATATGGCTATTAAGGCAGTTGACAAAGACTGCATGAACAATACAGTCAAAATATGATACTGAATAAGAACCATAAACAATATTTACATGAATGCATGCCTTATTAATGCTTAAATATAAAATATAAACTTAATTATGAAATTGTATGTAAGCATAGTGCAGTATATGGCTTTAATACAGTGTAGTACTCTAGGACTCAGCAAGTGAATATTCCATGACTGTTTAAATAAAAAAGGGCAGGGTAATTATATCTGTATCACTCTTGTTGTCCTAAGGTAGTATCAAAACAGACTAAACTTGCAAATTTTGGAATAGAACCACCAGTACAGTGGAACTTAAGAACTATTATACCATTTTGCTAGCCCATTTCTGTATAGCACTGACATTTATTTTCTTTGACTAGATGATTTTTGAGAGTTTTCCTGAAACTCAGTAGTTAGACTATATTCATAATATTATTTGGGAGATTGTTCCAAAGAGCTGGGACTGTTTTCAAGAAAGCTCTTTCATACATACTCTGTGAATGAGGTCCTGTATAATTGAATACCATTATTATTTCTAGGAATGTAGGATTGTTTTCTGAACTGTAGCTTTGTGAGGAGTAGTAGACAGTAGTCATCATTTAATATTTTATAGATGAGTGTTCCCAGCAATAAAGCTCAGTCTGTAACAGGTAGTCAGTTATTTGTGTATAGAGTAGTGCAGTGATGTTCTTGCTTCTTAGCTTGGTATATCTAACAGTTTTATTCTCAGCTTATTGAATGAGTGAAGGAAGGGTGCAGAGAAGTGCAGTTAAAGGGAGGCAGTATCCCAAACTAGGGAGGAGTACATTTATGACAATGGCACACCTTGCCTCAGTGGTCAACAAGTTAAATATTTTGTGTAAGACTTTTATGCTGAGTTAATACCTTGTGAACCTGCATTTCTGTGTGTGTTAGCGGAATGATAGGTTTTGTACTAGGTACTTCTGTTGAGCAGTGATAACAAGGCCTAGAGGGTCTGTAATACTAAAGTTAGGAATGTTAATTAGCTTTTTAGAGATTTCAAATAGCATCACTGTTTTTTGTGTGTGCATTGATGAATTTATGCAAACAGATGGTTCCTTTTCTGTTCTGCCAGGGCTTCATCTCTGTTTTTATTAGTTGTTTGATATCAGGGGGAAGGCAGAAGGTGTATCTGCCTTGAACTCTTGATGTCCTTCCAAGTTCACTATTGTAGTATTCTTTACTAGTAGGACATCCTGCCAATATACCAAAACATGAGCCCTTCTATATGTCTTACATCCAATGTATGACATAAGTCCAAAGGAGGTACGGCTTACCAATACCACGTTGCACTGTCCAAAA
>NW_025050954.1:0-10810 GCF_019279795.1 Protopterus annectens
AAAGGGAGAGGCAGGTGAGGACAATGTACAGGGTTAGTGGGCTTGAGATTTTGATGTGCAGTGCTAAGACACTGTGCATGCAGTACAAGTGCTGTTAAAATAAGGAGAGGCAATCAGGAATCGATACCTGAAGCATGGGTGAGTTAAAACGGGGGCTGTCACGTGCTAAGGCTGAGCTGCACATTATCCAGAAGTGACAGGGTAAACAGATCACTGCGGGGAGTGTCATTCTAAAAGAGGGTTTAAAGTGTGAGTCAGCCAAGGAATAATAGAAGAATTAAGCTATTCATATACATAGTGGTTGGTTACATAAATATGTTATGCACACTATGTTTAGTACACCACTGTTAATTAACACAATTTATAGACATGAATCAAGGTAAGGAGCAGAGGTATACACAAGACTGACCTCTTCTGTGAGTGGCACAAATAGTACACAGTAGTATACTATGCATGTCAGTGTTTCAAATGGGAGAATCACCATTTAATATGCAGGGGACAGCTACTTAAAAATGTGTACTATGCTATACCAATGGAACAGGTATTTAGTGATGTTTATTATACCTCAGTAAGTATCTGTTTCTGTTGTTTTGCTGTGTCCCAGCATTATGTGTATTTTATAAGAAAAAAAACTTTCATTCATTAGGCATGATGACAAAGCAGGGGTCTTACCCATTTTATAGCTATGAGGATTGTTCTGACACATCTCATTGGCAATCACTCAGCAGACCTACTGTAGGGGTATAGATAGGTATGGTTGTGTTAACATGGTTGCCTGTACCACAGAGAACTGCAGTGTCTATAGCAGTTTTCTTACCACACACAGTTATTTTCCCCTTTTTAATGGATGATGTGCTGCAAGGGAATTGCTGTGGTCACAAGCATTATGCTAGATGTAGGTATGTGGGTCAAGTCCCATAATTTACACCATTTGGATCAACTCATATGCAATTGGTGTAGTGTTTGTACTTGCATATTCTCCCGGGACATGGGATTGCCTGCATAGGTATTCCATGCATGGAGTACAGTGAGATAAGACTGCATATTGTGCAGTAGTTTCTATAAACTACATTGTGCTTTGGTACATATTAGGCTGTGCCCCCTACTCCATATTTATGATTAGCATGCAGAGTCTTCTAGAATTATGTACCACTTTCTATGAATAACACAGGACTTCAGTATATCATTCTACTGCCTAGCTGCCCTACTCCATGGTCATAGTGTTTATGAATAATTCCTTAAATGTTTAAAATGCCTTAAGAGAGGTCAAATCACATCTGGTTTCTTTTTTTCTGCTTTTGTAGGCTAGTTTCTTGTACCATGACTACTACACTAAAGAATGGCCTTGATTTCAAGGTGTAAACATTTTCTCTCTAAGAAATGCTGACCTGCTGAAAGGATTTAGGTATTTACCTGTATTTCTTACTTAAGTTTCTAACTTAGCAGTGCATCCATTTTGTTTTGAAAAGGCCATCAAAACATGGCAGTTCATATGTAAAGTAGTTATAGAAATCTGATAATTTGACATATGTGAAGAAAATTAGCATGCAGCAAAGAAGTGATACATGGGATTTGACAATCCCCAAAAAAGCACAGTCTTTGGCATACATAATTCTAAAGTAATTGGCCATTTATCTGTTTGAGCTGTTTGGGTTTTCATATTCAGCAGTATTTGGCTCACAGGTATGGTTGTCATATATGCATAACTGAATGCCTCATAGTCATTTTGTGCAATTTGTTTAGAATGTGGAAAATGGGGTTAGAACCTTATTAGGTCATGTCTGAAGGCTTTAAATGTTATTATGTGTACTTTTGGACATTCATAAGAAAGACTCAGTCTGGTGTTGGTTACATGGCAGAAGACTTCCAAGAAGAACATGTTTCTAAAGCACAATATTCCAACGGTATCATTTTGTTAAGCATGTCTGAAAAGGTGTAGTGATGGGAAAAACAATAATGAAAAGCAGGAGACAACCCACGTTCAAAACAGCTGCATTTCATCCATCCATCTATATGTCCATCCACAACCTTTTTTCCCAGTTTTACATGGGGTTAGGTGTCACCCCAACAGTGACAGTTATATAGAGCCAGGGTTTACATTGCCACACAACAGTAGAAAAGAGGCAGATTTTACTTATGGAGCAAATTAATGTGGTAGATGTTATCATTTTTTTACTTTATTTTCATAAGCTTCACTCTACACCATAGTATACAATTATACAGCAGTTAAAGTGTCAGATTTTGTACTTACATTACACAAGAAAGAAAAAGGTGGTAGTCACACTTAAATATACTGCAAAAAAAACTGAAAAGGAGCACTATATGTTTAAAAGCATAACTAGTATGATGCAATAACAATTTTTGAACTGAGTGTAAACTTTAGCAAGTGCTGATTAGAATGTAAGCCAGAAACTCTTTCCCCTCACTAATTTTTAATTTAAACGTCATTAATAATGGGGATTTACCTGAATGTCCACAGAAAGAAGTCATTTTTTAACCTGTTCAGCTGACATGCTCCTCACAAACAATGACATAAGGGCATGATGTCCTATTACCCATAGGCAATTACTGTCCCAGCCAATGCTGCAGCTCTGCTAAAATGTTTTGTAGTTTTTTTAATTAAACGTCATTAATAATGGGGATTTACCTGAATGTCCACAGAAAGAAGTCATTTTCTAACCTGTTCAGCTGACATGCTCCTCACAAACAATGACATAAGGGCATGATGTCCTATTACCCATAGGCAATTCCCCCAGCCAATGCTGTAGCTCTGCTAAAATGTTTTGTAGTTACTGTCTGCTCAAATATAAGGTGGGAAACAAATGACCCAAAAAACTGTTCTGTTAACTGGAGTCAGTTCTCTATTATTTCAGACAAGCAATGTACTACTAGAATCTTGAATTCTTGCACTGCATTGCCACAATGTCTGCTGCTTGTTTGTCATCAGCCATAGCACATGCAACAAGAAGCATCTACGACTTTAGTGATGTAACCTAACATACAAACATGACGTAGAGGCCAATATCCACCAGAAATAAGCAAGAGTGCCATTTTATAAATATGAAGCAGTATCATATTATAAATAGGAATTTTAAAAATATGAAAGAATCTATCATGATATAAATTTGAAAGGATGTATTTAACCACCATAATAATGGAACCTTTTGGGCACAGCTTACTGTCCTGCTACCTGGCCGTACAATTTCAAATGTTCCCTTATGCTAGTTTGCAGAGCCTGAATCTTGGGGGGGAGCAGTACAACATTGTATGTATGCATGTATGTATGTATGTATGTATGTATGTATGATTTGTTTTATTTCCATCAAGCATTTTCTATTGGGGTCATCTATCAAGTAAGCATTGAAATATATGGGTCTCTCTCCCATATTATTCAGCTGCCACAAGAGCACTGGAGTTAAAGCATTTATTTTTATTTATTTAGTTATTTAGTTTGTTTGTTTACTGGTATAGTATACCGATCAAAATGAATCCTATGCAGGCACAGCCTGGGTATTTAAAGACAGCCCAGGTGTTTGCAGGCACAGCCACACAGTGCATTCTACATCTGTAAGCAAATCCAAATCTCCCTTTTACCAAATCATATTTGCTCTGTATAATAATGAATGCAGCTATATTTGGTTCCTTCATCACAAATTCTTGGATATCTTTCCTGAAACAGTCTTTCTACAACACTCATCAATTAGAAACCTGGACAGCTATGGAACTGAATTATAACCTTACAAAGCTGAGCATCATGAAAACATTTATTCAATATCTATAAGTCCCTCCATGATTTCCGTCTTTTTTTTTTGTGATAGTTAACCTTTAGGCCACCAAAGAAGAAAGTTATGGGATTATCCTTTTATCAGCTTAGCATCCAATCTACTCCAGTGATTTCCTCCACTTAGGCATATTTTAAGAAAGTGATGCATGGAATTATTATGGACAAAAACTCCCCCATTATCTATTGGAGACTAATCATCAATTATTCACTCACCACCCATGATTTCCATCCCACATGAAATCATTAGCTGGTCTGTATAGTTTGATTTCTGCCAAACATACGAAGGAGATATTAAAGATAGCCATCAGAAGGCAATATGCCTTTGGCCAAATTATCATGTTTAGAACATTCATTCTAACTAATATTGACCCCAAGTTCCTCCAGATATGAGTTTACTTAAAAAGTGGGTTTTACAGTGACCTCAAGTTTAGTTCAAATACCTCATTTTCAAGCATGAAATAGAAAAAAATGTTAAAATGTATAAGAAACTTTTTGTGTGTTTTAACAGACGCTACACAATCACATATTTTTTGTATCTTCTACTGATGAGGAATGTGAATTCCTTCAAAAATCATTTTTCTTCACATAAGAAAAGTATAATATCTGGCATAGTACATTGGCAAGAACAATTCTTAATGATCAAAACTTGTAGAATTTCTAACAAAGATGATCTCTTTTTGAATCTCATTTGTCTAATACTTGAAAGAAATCTACCTTCTGGCAATGATTTCTGCCAATGTCTTAGGGTGCCTGACTTTGTCAACATGGAGAGTTTTCACTCCCTGTCAGATTATAGCAATCTACCTTTATCAATGAAGTTGAGGATTTCAAAAATAATTTGCCTTGACTTTTGTATAACTTTGCTGGAGATGCCCTTGTGTGTTTTTTTTAGTTAATCAAAAATCAGGGGTAAACCTAGGAAAAAAGTCCATTAAAATGCTGCATTACTTTTTTCCCAAAACTTCTGATGTTTTCATAACCCATTTTTATAATTTCTAAATCATTACCCTTTTTCACCTATCAGGGAATGGCTTATAATTTTTTCATCTGCATGACCTGCATGGTTACAGCTGCCCTTTTGAAAAATTTTTGGATCACTTTTCACAGTTTTGCAACTAACATTTTATTCGATACTTCAATACTACAGCTATAAATTTTTGGAAATTAAATTTCTAATCATGTGATCTTCTTACATTGGATTTTGGGCCCAAATTTTTGCCGTTTGCATTAAACATGGCCAAAAAAAACCCCCCACCCCGCCAAAAAAAAGGGTTCCTTTTTTTTTTTTATTTTTTTTTTTTTCCCCCCCCCCCCCCGGTTTTATCCTTGGCTGGGGTGCCTTCTGTGTGGAGTCTAGGTGGATTGGACACTCTAAATTGGCCTTAGGTGTGTGTGTGTGTGTGTGTGTGTGTGTGTGTGTGTGCCTTCTGTGGAAGGTTGGGTGCCAGGCTAGCAACTCGACTCTGTAATACTCCACTGCCAATAATGAGTGGACAGGTGATCCGCTGTGGCCTAAATGGGAAAAGAAGAAGATTGAGTTCTAAAATTTGCATTCTTCCATGTTGGCTGCCAGCTTCACTGCTTCAGGGATATTTATTTATGTTTGTTTGTCTGCTTATTTGTCTGTTTGTTAACTAGAGTAATGGAAGACTCTAGCAGAGATTCATTTAATGTTGCCTTAAATGTTACAAGATGGCATTTTCTGTTTTCAATCTCTCTTTTATTTAAAGATGAAGACATATTGTCTTAAAATAAAGGAAAGTTTGAAAACAGAAAATACAATAGTATAAAAAGTTAATAACTATGATATTATATGAACACATAAGGTATTAGCTGAAATATTTTACTTCACCTGTATCCAAAACAAATCCAGCTTTATACTTTAAACAAATTATTGCCCACATTGCAGGGACTGGTCATTTGGTACTCTGGAAACTGTATAATGAAAGAAAATATTTCATTTAAAATTTGGTAGGCAGTTAACATTAAGGTACTTACTGACCCTGGGTCTCGTTACTTGTCCAACAGTATCTTAGCCAAAAAAAAAACAGAATAAGTTGACAGATGCAAGAAATCTGAATATCACTTTAATTTAAAGGAACAGGTCCCCAAGACTCTTAGAAGCCATTTCTTCCTACACTCCTCATCTAGTTAACATATTCAGTTCTAAGGTTGCTCCACAGTAGGCACCACAGAGGATCTCACCATGAAATGCATGTTTTCATCCTCTGTCATTTTCATTTACTACTACATTTCTCTAACGTGATCCTTTGCCATGTAACACATTATCTATCCATACAAAAACATTGAGGCTCTTTCTTGTGCACTTATAGAGGAAGTTCTTATTGTTATGTGAAAGCTTATGTCTAGCTAACAAAAATGTTCTAACAACATATGTCTAGGTTGTATAGTTTTCAAGATATGAAAATTTGTGAAAATTCAGAAGAAATATAATTAGGGTTTTTTTGCATTATAATATGGTACAGTATTTATGGAGCAGTCTATGAATGCACTAACTGTTGTCACTGCAAAGAATATCACCCACTGATAATATTGTTATTTGTACAATTTTAATAGCTTTTATTGTTTACAAAATAGTTAAGTTTGTTTGTCCTATGCATTTTAAGTTTATTTTTTCAGAAAATGCTCTGGAATGCAAGATATGTGTAGACTGCTAGAGGCATGACATTCCACACCACATAGGTGTTAATGAGTTAAAGACCAAGGCAGGATAGATGAAAGACATAGGATCTGCATTCAAAGCTCAGTGAAGAAAGACTAAAGGAAATATATAAGCTTACCACGAAGGACTGGAGGAAAAACATAGCAAAGTCAGAAACTGCAACAGACTTTAAGAAAACCAAGAGATCAGCACATTTCAAAAGACAAACTACATTAAAAAAGAAGGCATGACATGAAATAAAGGGAACGAAATGCCCCAAAGTCAACAAGAGAATCAATTTTATAAAAAAATGTAGTGGGTCCATAAAAGACCTTTTCTGAAAGTATAGTTGATTTAAAAGTGTAGTCTAGGCATTTCAAGTATGCTTCAGAAATGCATAATGCATATATTTGATAAGAGTAGAAAAAAGTAGGACAGCCAGAATATTCTTTGTTTAAGAGTTTATATTTTTTAATTGTCAGTTATGGCTCACAGGTTCTTTGATGAAAGTTAGTTATATAGTTCATTACTATTTTCATCACCAAATAGTTTCCTTGAGTGTTAATTATTCAGAAAAGCTTTGTAAAACTTTAATGGACACTATGCAGTCAGGAGCCTCCAGCAGGCATTAAACATGGAAACAAGTGCATAAGAAGGGGATGTGGAGGCACACCATTGTGCATGAGGGTATCATGCATCTTTATCTTCCATGTAAAAATATATTTCAGTGTTATGGTTTGGTAAACGTAGTTTGGTGATTTTTTTTTCTGATGCTGCATTCAACAAAACTGCTTTAGAGGAATTGTTCTGCATCCCCAAAGGATAACTTAAAGGAATAACTAAAATCAAATCAGAAGGAGTGAGACATAGCAAACTGAAATCATGTTACCTAGAAGTACTAATATTCCATATGAACTCTTATATTTTTTCTGTCTTGAAAACAAATTGTTAGGTGTAATTTAATTCAATGAAAAGTCTTTAACATACTTATAAATGCTGTGGAATAGACATTGGGGGAGCAATTTTAAAAACTGTGACCATTAGTGGAAATAAGACGCAATGCTTGTGAAGATGATGTCCACATGTGTCTTCAAACAATTCTAACCGGAGGCTTAGTGAACACCATTTTAGGCATTCCAGTTATAGTGAGATAGCATTGTTTACCCACTCTGTGAAATAATGTGCCAAAGTGCTAAACAGTAGACTGCATTCCACAATTATGATACCAGTTTTGGAGGAGTAACATAGACTCTGTTCTCACTAGAGAACAGTGGATTAACTCTTTGTAATTGAACAGATACAGTATCTGAGGGATCAGTACTGCTACATGTAAAAAGTTTGTGCACTTGAATAAAACATATGACTACATACCCTGGAATGTCTTGTGGGAAGTGATTTAACAATATTGGGTTCCAGGACCAGAGCTGCATGCCATTCTGTTTGTATTCTAGATGTTAAGTTGAATACATTGAAGGGGGGCCTAGGACCCTGCCAGTGTCAATTATGCCTCCCCTCCTGCTTTCAATTTTCATGGATAGGATATCAGGATGTAAGGAAGCTCTGAAGAGTGATCAGTCTAGGTTCTTAGGTTCATAAGTGTATAACAACCACTGGGGCCTTTTAATAGCTAAGCATGCCAATTGCATCTACTATGTTTATATGCCGTGGAAATTACTGTAAGGGGCATACATAAGCTAGGGCAAGCTTTGCAAGCAGCCTCTGCCCATTAAAGAAATAGGTGCTAGGCCCAGGTTGTATTTCCTATTTCCCATCCACTGCTCCAGCTTAGGGAAGAGCTCTGCTTAACATTGATGGGAAGTCCGCTCCAGAAAAGGGGGATTGTCGGAGACACATACCTGCCCCTCCAATGTGTCCTATTTATGTCACAAGCAAAGTTTAAATCCCTAGATTGAGTAATTCTAATGCTATTCATTTTGTGGATAATAAGAAAAGTCAGAATGTGGTCCAAGGCTGCCTTGTAGGCCAGGCATAGATCGCCTCTCAACAGTATGTCAGAAACATTTTATAGATATAGGACTTTGAGGCAATATCCATAGGACATGCTGTTTAACACCCTGTATTCTTTTTGTGTGGAACTTCTTCAGACATTCCGTTTGTTTCATGTAACTGGTTCTGGCCCATACCAAAAGGGGGATGTTGTACTCAATGATGGTCCTAGTAAGGGCCAAAAACAATGAATTGCTGACATCCTTGGACCTAGATGATGTGACCTTGCTTATAAGTTGAGCAACACAGAATGATTTTGTTACTACCTTAGACACATATTGGAATCTCAGATTACTATCCACATATATCCCCAAATTGCTGACAACTGGGTTCACACTTATTGGCGTGTTATCAATGAGATAATTTCTTAGCATGGCTGACTTCCCAAAGGGTAATGTTATATATTTCTTGGTATTGAGCTTTAAGCTGTGACTTTAGCTCAAGTTATTTTTCTGTGTTAGTCTTTCCAGTAGGACGCTAATGTTTTGGGGGAGATTCTTTGACTGTTCGAGTTTGCAATCATCTGCAAACTTGATCAGCCAGATGCTCTTGACATTGGCCTCGACATCAAAAAAGTAGATGCTAAAAAGAAGTGAACCCAACACACAGCCCTGAGCAACTCCCCACCTGACCAGCCTCTTTGTGGTGGTGGCCTCCACATCCTAACTTCCTGTATCCTATCTGACAGCCAGATAGCTAGCCAGCACATAACACTGTGTTTATGCCTATATCCACAAGTTTTTTTACAATGCCCAAGTGCAATATTGTATCAAATGTCTTAACCAGGTCAAGGTAGGCAGTATGCACCATTTTACCCTCATTCATTTCCTTGATGACCTTCTCAAAGAAGTCCACAAGACTGAATAGCTATGATCTGCCCTTGACAAAATGACAGTGGGTGGGATGAAGTGTTTGAAGGTTTTCTATGTCCTTATTAATCATTTCTATGATAATTTCTTCCATGGTTTTGCATATGAGACTAGTCAGACAGAGTCTGTAGTACCTGGGGTCCATTGATGGCCCTGCCTTGTGCAGAGGGATGGCCATTGCAGTTCTACATTCACTTGGCACAAAGCTTATCTGTTAAAGTTCATTGGCACAAAGCTTATCTGGAGGTGATGGTTAAACTGTGACTACGGTGATCCTGATAGGTCATGTTTCAGGGTATATAGGAGGCATCCCGGGATATTATCAGGGCCCAGGCCCATCAATGCAGTGGTTTTGGCCTTAGAGAGTGCATCAAAGACCTGCTCTCTAGTGATAGTTAAGGGGAAGTTGTTTGATCGTAAGGGGGGAGTAAAACTGGAGGTGAGTTTGTTGACCAGCAGATTTGCCATATATTCAAGATTTGTGTAGGTATCTCCATTTATAGTCAGTTCTGCACACTGCTGTGTACTGCTTTTGAGATTTTAGACATACTTAAGGAAAGCCTTGTGGTTGTCCTTTGCCTGGGAGACTATCCTTACCTCAAATTTGGCTTTAATATAGTGGTGGATCCTGGCCCCAGAAAGACAAGTGACCATGATTTTCCCCTTATTCAACCTGGTGAGTGACACATCTGTATGTCTCACAGTGGAGTCTCCTGTTATTAAAATATTGAGTAGTGTGTTGGTTTACCTAATGGGCTTTGCAGCTGAGGCTCCAAAGGGTTTTGCTGCATGTGTTGTGTTTGATGCTGTTTTGGTGGAGTGCTTTTGGTTTGGGGTTGTGGAAGATTCTGCTTGTTGGATAAATATTTAGGAGGTCTTTGGGGTTTAGTAAGGTTGTTTTTAAGTGCCTCAGCATATGTTGGTCTAGGTGATGGGTCAGTACTATATGTTGTGGTGTAATGAAAAAAACTTGGTTGTTATTTTGACTGCTTTTTGTGAGAGTCTTGTTTCCAGTGACATTATGTAAATACATCTCTTACATACTTTATCAATTTTCTAAGAATTAGTTGGATGTCAGAGAACAGGAAATAATGCTTGCATTGTTTCAGGATGCCCATATCTACCGAGCTGGCAAAAAAGAAAGGAAAGTGTCCATTCATGGTTTCAAGTCTTTTTTGAAACAAAAAGCTTTTCCCGGGGCTTAAAGGCTCCCCTGTATTGAACATGTGACAGTGCTCCTCAGAATGCCCAATTTCCTTTTCCCCTTTACAGTAAAGTTGGGGGAAGTTTAAAAAATTTTTAACTTCCCTTTGTTGCCCCCAAAATAAGGGGAAAAAAAAAAAAAAAAGAAAAAACAAAAAAAAAGGGCCCCAACCAAAAAAAAAGGGCCAAAAACCAAAATCTGATAACAAAAACAATTTTCTAAGGGAGCCAAGTTTGCAATAACATACACTTTAAGGTTATTTTTTAATTTAAAAAAAACTTTTA
>NW_025050955.1:0-12293 GCF_019279795.1 Protopterus annectens
CTACTGGTAATTATGAGGGAACAGGTCCTTACTGCGCTTGCTAAAGCCAAAAACCCAATCTACATGCATCCTAACAACATTCCTTTGCTTCTTAAATAGCTTAAAACAGAATCTGTCATGACCCCTAAAAACTCTGTTTAACTACAGCCTCCAGAGGGACTTCCCCCACAGGATTGGAGAACTGCAACAGTCATCCCTCTGCACGAGGGGGGAGGCCCATCAATTGACCTAGGGAACTACAGACCCATAAGCTTGACCAGTCTTATCTGCAAGGCCATGGAGAGAATTACCATTGACCTGATCAATAACGATGTAGGAAATCTTAAAACACTGGACAAGACCCAATTTGGCTTTGTCAAAGGGAAGTCTTGCCTGCTAGATCTGGTGGACTTCTTTGAGAAAGTCACCAGGGCCATGCATGAGGGTAAAACGGTACACTAAGAAAAAATGAAGCCAGCAACTGGATGGCTGAGAATAGTTGATTTATTAATCAAGCATTATAAAGACTTCGATCTCACAGACCGGTTTCGGCATAGAGTTAGCTTAGCCTTCTTCAGTGTGATACAGCAGCAAACAAAATGGAAGCCTTTTAATACAAAAATATTAATTAGACACAAAAATGCTCAAACATGATTGGTGAACTCATGAATAAAACATGAACACATTCAAAGATGTTCATTAAGTCCTGGATAAAAAAGAGCACCTAATTTAATTATCCATTTTTTCTCTTTAGTATTTAATTTATTATGCCAGCCAGATTTCACAGTGCCATCACCTAGAATTTTATCAATAACAAAAAAATGAAACCTTGCTGTAGGGTGTTTTAATGTGTGTTTATAAAGTGCATTACTGGGTTTTTTACATTTGACATCACTTAGATGTTCTGAGATGCGTAACTTGAATGGCCTCGATGTCTGTCCTACATAGAAGCAGCGGCAACTGCAGCATACCATATAAATTATCCAGTCACTATTACAATTAGCAAACAATTTTATGTCATATATAGTGCTACAATTGCTGCTAGAAAATTCTTTCGTCCTTAAGACATGTTTACAATTAGTACAATGGCCACAAGGTACGCATCCAATAAGTTTATCACCCAGCAAAGTGGTTTGTGTAATTTGTAACAACATTGATTGTGAATGATGTTTGTAATGATTAAAATAAGTGCCTAGGTTTTTACCCTTTCTAAACGAAAAAGAGCAATTTGGTGGTATCACAGAAGATACTGCAGGATCAGCGGACAAAATATTCCAATTTCTTTAATAATATTAGTAAGTTGTCCAAAATTCCTGCCATAAGTGGTAATAAATCTAAGTGGAGCGGAAGAAGAGCCTAGTTTCTGTTTGTAGGTGACCAGATCATCCCTGCTCAGTTGTGATGCATACCTTTTAGCAATAGTGATATGGCCTGGTTGATATCCCCTATTGTTAAATCTATGTACTAGATCCTGGCTGTATGACTGAAAAATGTTATCATTTGAGCAATTACATCTCATACGAATAAACTGAGACTTAGGAATATTTCTGGCGATATGTTTTGGATGAAAGCTGGATGCGTGGAGCAAGGTGTTGTATTGTGGAAATTTTCTGAACACCTCAGTGTTGAATGAGTTATCAGGATTTCTTGTGATCTTAACATACAAAAAAGTAATAACATTTTGGTCATAATTAATAGTAAAGTGTAGCCCCCATTTGTTATCATTCAGATATTCCACAAATTTATGTAGATATTCAATATCAGCCCTCCACACCATCCAGCAATCATCCAAATACCTATGCCAGATATCAATTTCAGGTGGATATAAGTTGTGCGTATCATCATAGATGATATGATCTTCAATGTATGCCATGTATAGATCAGCATAAATGGGGGCAAAAGAAGCTCCCATAGCAGTGCCCTTAACTTGTAGGTAGCATTGTTTATCATAGAAGAACACATTCTTAGTTAGCAGATGTTCTGTTAAAATGCTCAAAAATGTATTAAAGCCAGGTTTGTACATATTGGATTTTTCCAACCAGTATTCGATGGCATCCAACCCTGCCCAATGGGGTATATTGGTGTATAGTGAACTCACATCAAGGGTGCAAAGCCACCAGTCTTTTTCGATCTGCATGTCATTGATAATACTGAGGAACTGTGTGGTGTCTTGTATTCTGGATCTGACCCATGAAAGTAGAGGTTTGAGATGTTTGGTCAAGTATTCAGACAAAGGTTCAGTAAGAGAGCCAGTACCCACTACAATGGGTCTACCCGGTGGATGTGCAAGATCTTTATGAATTTTTGGTAAGAAGTAGATATATTGCCTAGCTGGTTCAGAAATGGTAAGATGTTTCAAAGTGTTAGGTGTAATAATACCATTTTCAACAGCCGAAATCAAAAATATATCAATTTGCTGTTTAAACATAGATGTTGGAGCAAGAGGCATCCTGGTGTAATATCTGGCATCATCAAGCTGTCTATGTGCTTCTTTATCATAATCAGATCAATTCATCACCACAACAGCTCCTCCTTTATCAGCTTTAATAATTACTATTTGTTTGTTGTTAACAAGCTCTTCCAAACATGCCATATCAAGTTTAGAGATGTTGTTTGGTAAAAGTGATCCTATATTAGAGCTAAAATGTAGTTCTTTGAGAGTACTATGCTGAAATAAGCTCACTGATGGATGCATTGGAGGCATGAAAGATGAAGGGTGGTATTTGAAACCATCAGTAGATAGACCAAGTGATTGCCCAAATGATTGTTCATCCTGAAAAAATAGCTTTAAATTAATCAATCTACAAAAATTTACTACATCCTGAGCAAAAATGTCCTCTGAAACAAAAAAAAAAACAGGTATAAATGAAAGTCCTTTATTAAGAAGAGGGATTTGTTGCTCAGTTTATTTATTTTTATTTTTATTTATTTAACATTTGTTGACCGGGAACGTTACAGTTAAAACAGTATCAGACATATTACAGACATTATCATGAGCATTTATTTGTTCGTAAGCATTTCCATCAAGTTCTGTAAGCTTGTAACTTTTGCAGTGTTTTCTGACCCCCCCCCCTCCTGCATGTCCTAAAGGGTTCCCAAGATTGTTACGCTTAGGTGAAGGGGAATCCATGGTGTGCATAGTGTCAATATCATTGCCAGAAGAAATATCTGCATCAGTGTTATCAGAATATATATCATGAGCATGATGTTTTTTTCAAAATGGACCTTGGCCTCTTGCATTTTGGATGAGGATTATCAATATTCAATGGTTTCCCAAACTTAACATATTTAGTTTGTTTAAAGGGTTGCCCTCTTTCATAGTCAGATTGATCACGACTGAATTTTTTCAGTTTCCTATCCTTTAATTGTGCTTCAAAAGTGAGAAGGTCAGAACTAAGCTTAGATAGTAGACCTGGAAACACACTATCATGCTTATAACCCTCACAATCAGCAACAAGTTTGCTAACCCTACATGACTCCTTATCAATAATTCTAGTATAATATTTAGAAAGTGATTCAATAAATTTTAAAGAACCTTCCTGCTGAATAGAATGCCACTCATTTAGCAAAATGTCATCAGTGTCTGCTACCAAAGGCTGGATTTTGACCCTTAACCCTCTTGGGGTTATACCTTTGGTTAAATAAGCTTTAAATAGCTTGAAGCGCCATACAAAAGACCTGAGCATCCTCATTTGTTTATTAAGTTCAAAGAACAATTTTTCACAACATTGTGACGAATTACCAATGTTCAAAACGCAAGAGGCCAAGGTCCATTTTGAAAAAAACATCATGCTCATGATATATATTCTGATAACACTGATGCGGATATTTCTTCTGGCACTGATATTGACACTATGCACACCATGGATTCCCCTTCACCTAAGCGTAACAATCTTGGGAACCCTTTAGGACATGCAGGAGGAGGGGGGCAGAAAACACAACAAAAGTTACAAGCTTACAGAACTTGATGGAAATGCTTACGAACAAATAAATGCTCATGATAATGTATGTAATATTTCTGATACTGTTTTAACTGAGCAACAAATCACTCTTCTTAATAAAGGACTTTCATTTATACCTGTTTTTTTTTTGTTTCAGAGGACATTTTTGCTCAGGGTGTAGTAAATTTTTGTAGATTGATAAATTTAAAGCTATTTTTTCAGGATAAACAATCATTTGGGCAATCACTTGGTCTATCTACTGATGGTTTCAAATACCACCCTTCATCTTTCATGCCTCCGATGCATCCATCAGTGAACTTATTTCAGCATAGTACTCTCAAAGAACTACATTTTAGCTCTAATATAGGATCACTTTTACCAAACAACATCTCTAAACTTGATATGGCATGTTTGGAAGAGCTTGTTAACAACAAACAAATAGTAATTATTAAAGCTGATAAAGGAGGAGCTGTTGTGGTGATGAATTGGACTGATTATGATAAAGAAGCACATAGACAGCTTGATGATGCCAGATATTACACCAGGATGCCTCTTGATCCGACATCTATGTTTAAACAGCAAATTGATATATTTTTGAATTCGGCTGTTGAAAATGGTATTATTACACCTGACACTTTGAAACATCTTACCATTTCTGATCCAGCTAGGCAATATATCTACTTCTTACCAAAAATTCATAAAGCTCTTGCACATCCACCGGGTAGACCCATTGTAGTGGGTACTGGCTCTCTTACTGAACCTTTGTCTGAATACTTGACCAAACATCTCAAACCTCTACTTTCATGGGTCAGATCCAGAATACAAGACACCACACAGTTCCTCAGTATTATCAATGACATACAGATCGAAAAAGACTGGTGGCTTTGCACCCTTGATGTGAGTTCACTATACACCAATATACCCCATTGGGCAGGGTTGGATGCCATCGAATACTGGTTGGAAAAATCCAATATGTACAAACCTGGCTTTAATACATTTTTGAGCATTTTAACAGAACATGTGCTAACTAAGAATGTGTTCTTCTATGATAAACAATGCTACCTACAAGTTAAGGGCACTGCTATAGGGGCTTCTTTTGCCCCCATTTATGCTGATCTATACATGGCATACATTGAAGATCAGATCATCTATGATGATACGCACAACTTATATCTACCTGAAATTGATATCTGGCGTGGGTATTTGGATGATTGCTGGATGGTGTGGAGGGCTGATATTGAATATCTACATGAATTTGTGGAATATCTGAATGATAACAAATGGGGGCTACACTTTACTATTAATTATGACCAAAATGTTATTACTTTTTTGGATGTTAAGATCACAAGAAATCCTGATAACTCATTCAACACTGAGGTGTTCAGAAAATTTCCACAATACAACACCTTGCTCCACGCATCCAGCTTTCATCCAAAACATATCGCCAGAAATATTCCTAAGTCTCAGTTTATTCGTATGAGACGTAATTGCTCAAATTATAACATTTTTCAATCATACAGCCAGGATCTAGTACATAGATTTAACAATAGGGGATATCAACCAGGCCATATTACTATTGCTAAAAGGTATGCATCACAACTGAGCAGGGATGATCTGGTCACCTATAAACAGAAACTAGGCTCTTCTTCCGCTCCACTTAGATTTATTACCACTTATGGCAGGAATATTGGACAACTTACTAATATTATTAAAAGAAATTGGAATATTTTGTCCACTGATCCTGCAGTATCTTCTGTGATACCACCAAATTGCTCTTTTTCATTTAGAAAGGGTAAAAACCTAGGCACTTATTTTAATCATTACAAACATCATTCACAATCAATGTTGTTACAGATTACACAAACCACTTTGCTGGGTGATAAACTTATTGGATGCGTACCTTGTGGCCATTGTACTAATTGTAAACATGTCTTAAGGACGAAAGAATTTTCTAGCAGCAATTGTAGCACTGTATATGACGTAAAATTGTTTGCTAATTGTAATAGTGACTGGATAATTTATATGGTATGCTGCAGTTGCCGCTGCTTCTATGTAGGACAGACATCGAGGCCATTCAAGTTACACATCTCAGAACATCTAAGTGATGTCAAATGTAAAAAACACAGTAATGCGCTTTATAAACACACATTAAAACACCCTACAGCAAGGTTTCATTTTTTTGTTATTAATAAAATTCTTGGTGATCGCACTGTGAAATCTGGCTGGCATAATAAATTAAATACTAAAGAGAAAAAATGGATAATTAAATTAGGTGCTCTTTTTTATCCAGGACTTAATGAACATCTTTGAATGTGTTCATGTTTTATTCATGAGTTCACCAATCATGTTTGAACATTTTTGTGTCTAATTAACATTTTTGTATTAAAAGGCTTCCATTTTGTTTGCTGCTGTATCACACTGAAGAAGGCTAAGCTAACTCTATGCCGAAACCGGTTTGTGAGATCGAAGTCTTTATAATGCTTGATTAATAAATCAACTATTCTCAGCCATCCAGTTGCTGGCTTCATTTTTTCTTTGGATCCTATTTTGCCGTGCAATTTTCTCCATGCAGGGGACTGTTTTTTGCTATTGGCAAAATGGTACACACCACGTATCTAGACCTGGCAAAAGCTTTTGACACAATCCCCCACTTGAGGATCATAGATAAACTTACCATGTTAGGCATAAACCCCTACATTGTCAGATGAATAGCAAACTGGCTCATTGACAGGACACATGTTGTCTAGATAGGTGAATCCACTTCCGATAAGAAACCTGTTACTAGCGGTGTCCCACAGGGCTCAACATTGGGACCCCTCCTGTTTGGTATATATTACTCTGAAGTGAAGGCCAATGTTGAGGGCCTCTGGCTCACCAAGTTCTCTGATGACTGTAAGGTGGGAGCAATTATTGAATCACCAAACAATGTTGATATCCTGCAAACAACCTAAAAATGACAAACAACTGGTGCCAAAACCATAGTCTGAGACTAAGTGTTAAAAAATGCATAATTATATGCTTTGGTAAATCAGATGTCCCTGCAAATTATAATATTGATAGTGCACCCCTAAAAGTAGACCCAATGGTGAAGGACCTAGGAAATCAGTTAGATAGTAACCTAAGCTTTGACTGCTAGGTAGCTATGGTAGTGAAGAAATCCTTCTATGTGGCTCAACTTATAAGTAAAGGCATGGCATCAAGATCAAAGGAAGTCATAGTGTCATTGTACTCGGCCCTCATCAGGCCCATAATTAAGTACAATGCTCCCTTTTGCATGTACCTAAACTGGTACTTACACCAAATGGAGTGACCCCAGAGGTTTCTCACTAAAAAAATACAAATCCTAAGACACATGCCTTATGCAGACCAACTAAAGGCCCTGTCACTTTACTCCGTCTCATATCATTTATTGAGAGGTGACTTATCCCTCACCTATAAGGCATTCTCTGATCCAGTCTTGATGGAAATTTTACATATTCACAAGACAAGAACCTTATTTGTGACTCTAACAGGACTTGCTGGAGAGACAGATTTATATCCCAAAGGTACCTCAACTGTCTTCAAAAAGAGTATGGATAACTGGATGGGGAAGGATACATGTACTCCCTGGGTACTGCCTATGTCAATTATGGATAGAGGCAGTCTGTAAAATGACTCGGGGCTCAAACACCCAAAGACCCATTACCCTGATACTACCCCATCCCATTTCTGAGGAATTAAGATATAATATTGTCATATCCTGGGTATTATTGGCTAGGCTTGTAAAGGCTGTTGTACTATTAGCCTGGTAATCAACTATGAACCTATGAATGTATAACCCAGTTGTTTGGGATTTAGGAACTTATGTGGATAGTGACCTAAATTTTGAGCAACATGTGTGCACTTTTGTAGGAAAGTCATTTCTTTTCTGTGCAGTTTATAACCAAACATATTGTGTCTGGATCCAGGAATGTCAGTGTCCCACTTTACTCAGTCCTCATTAGGCCAGTCATTGAGTATAATGCCCCCTTTCGTATCTATCTGTTTAGACAAATGCAATAGCTGGAACACCCACAGGGGTAACTTACTAAATGCATACAAGGTCTAAATAACATGTCCTACATGGACTGACTCAAAGCTCTATCACAGTACTTGGTATCTTACAGACTGCTAAGAAGTGACCTGTGTCTGGCATGCAAGGCATCCTCCAACCCATTACTGATAGACCTACTGTACTCTAGTAAATCAAGTGATAATATAACTACTTTTTTTTAGGGCTATAAACCTCATCTGCAACATCAATGGTTTGGAAGGACAGGTATATCTCACAGAGGATATCACTGCTCTGGAACAGGCCCTCCATCCATGTTAAGCAAAGCTCATTCCTGTCCATATATAGGGTTTAACTTGGATCTGTGGATGAGTAATAGAAAATGTACCCCAGGACTGTCCCCTGTACTACTAATGGACACAGGCAGCTCATAAATGCTTTATCCCATATATGGAGTCCTCTAAAATTATGTATGGTATGATCCCAAACAGAAAAGATTAATTCAAGCACCAAAAGTGAAGTTGGCTAGGCTTAAAATGGCCCACAAGGGCAGCTAGCCTAGTACTTAGCTATGAACCTATACATCATGTCTAAATATTACAAAAGCATTTTTACCACTATGCCACAGCACACATGTACACACATGTACTCTTGCGCGCACACACACAAAGTTGATAATGTAATTTAAACCAAAAAAATAAGTTACTAGATTCCTGAAACTGAGCACTATAAATACACAAACACACAAAACAAAACTCAAAAAAAAGCTTTATTTGGGGGCCAAATCCCCCATACTCTTGTGACCTGGGGCTTTACCTCTGCACCCCCTCACTTTAATATACCAATCCAAGGTAGTTCAGCCATGACTATGGTGAATCCTCCGTTGCACTACTAGAGTCAATGGAACCCACCTCAAATATAGCATATTAACCCAACTTTCAACTAATGATTTAAGCCATACAGAACACTGACCATCTTTGAAGCCACCAAAATGACAAACTGAATGGTAACTACATACATACATATATATGTATGTATGTACACACACACACACGCACACACACACACACACACACACACACACACACACACACACACACACACACACACACACACACACACACACACACACAGATATGTATACATACCTGCAGAAATCATCTATCTTTGAGGTCATGGTTGTGATGCTTGGTAAGGTACCACCTATTCTATCCAGAGGGATACTTCTTGACAGGGAGACTTCAACATACACATTGGTAGTAACAAAGAAACTTAGCTGGTCTGTATGCAACAGGCAGTGAAAAGGTACTAGATTGTGGTGTTAGCTTTGAATTCATGTTCAGACATGAGTTTATCTGATACATCTTGGACCAGAGGTCAGTGATAACCATTTTTTAGTTGCATCATCAGCCCTAAAGCAAATGTTCTGGACACTTGTATACACAGAGGTGCGGAGCTGTCAACTGATTAGCATTATATGGTTAGTTATGTCATAAACCTGGGGCAATGGCAGGAAAGATCAAGAAATCCAAAGATGTAGTAAGATATCCTATAATGCCTGGGACATGTTTCTCTGTGAGGTAAGTTCAACTTCTAGAAAGTGGCCTTCCATATAATGGGTGAGGCCAATAACTTGGATACTGAACGGATGGTGTTCAAGACCTGATTTACTGATGCTGCAGCAAGAATTTGTGGCCATTAGGAGGTCAGTTCCTGTCATGGCAGTAACCCTGGAGTGTATTGGTGGACAATAGTGGTAAGAGAAGCCAATAGGATATATTGAAAAGAACAGTCTATGGGGGTGGGTCTCCGGATCCAACTATGTCAGGAGCTGCAAACAACAGTATAGTGAAGACCCAGGTGTGGCAAGAGTTTGGATATGCCATGAAGAATGACTTTCAGATGGCCTTATAAAGTTTTTGCCAAGCCGTTTAGCACCTTGGAGGGGAGCTATTGCCCAGGCCATTGTCAGGAAAAAGTGAAGAGAAAGGCTGATCTCCAGTGGGAACATTGTTATAAAACTGAAAAACATAACTTTGGAGAAATATTGAACCCTGGGGCCTGTTTTCAGGAAGAAGTACTAAAAGCAATGGATGAGATGGGATTTCATTTCTGAAAATAGAGCTCTGCTGTAGTAAAGCTACAGGCATGTATGAGATCTAGTTAAAAATGTGAACGTGACTAGCAATGACAGAGAGGTAGGCCTTTATTAATCAACACATGGAAAAACAATTTCAAACCAGCATGACATTTCATCAGGTTCTTTTAAAAAAAATCAGTCACATATATTGCGCTGTATCCTCAAGATAGGATAACATAGGTCACAGACTGTGCGCAGTGGCAGGGCTAGCCACTTGACAGTGTAAAATAATGATCCTGACATCAACTTTAAAACAAAAAATTATGTACACAAATCATTAAAATAAATTATGTTAAGATATTATGTTTTATGTCCTAAGTGATCCTTTTTAATATAAATTGGTTAAGTGACAACTCATGGAATTTAATTGTGTAATCCACTTATATTCATAGCCCTCTGTAAATTTAACACTATCACTTCCTCTGAGTATAACTTTGACAAATTGCATTGCTCTAAACGTAAAAGTAAAAGTATGTTGCATAGTACAATGAATGGTCTACCTGATAAGACCGACAAGCCAAAACAACGACAACGAGATAACTGACACCAGAAGACTGACAAAGCAAATACCCAAGTTGAAATCCCGACACCGAAAACACTGACATGCGAAACATTGTGCTTGCATTTGAGTGCAACTGTGTGCATTACAAACTGTTTCTCTATGTGTTTACAGTGAACATGAATATGTTCTACAGCAAGATTAAAGTATTTACATTTCTCTAGCTGGTATATGTGAAAGGAAAACGTCCTATGACTATTACGGAACGGGTTAAGGTAAGTGTGCGATTGTGACAGACGTTGGGGTTAGGGTGTGGGTAAGGTAAGTGTGCAATAGTGATGGACTTTAGGGTTAGGGTGCGGGTAAGGTAAGTGTGTGATAGTGATGGACTTTAGGGTTAGGGTGCAGGTAAAGTAAGTGTGCAATAGTGACGGACTTTAGGGTTAGGGTGCGGGTAAGGTAAGTGTGTGATAGTGATGGACTTTAGGGTTAGTGTGCGGATAAGGTAAGTGTGCGATAATGACGGACTTTAATGTAGGGTGAGGGTAAGGTAAGTGTGCGATAGTGACGGACCTTAGGGTTAGAGTTTGGGTTAAGGTTAGTGCATAGATAGCTGTGTATGTAAGGTTTAGTGTAGGTTTATAAGGTTTTTGGTGTGCTTGTGTTGTGTGTGTGTTTTTCGGAACAGCAAATTATTTCCCTGGGAAAAAATTCACTGTTGATGTTTTGATTTTATCACATTTCCATCTTCCAAGTTCAAACTTCTGGTGTTCGACCTTCTGGAAGTTCGATTACGTGATAGGAACCCTATGGCAGTTACTAATCTGCTTGTATTCTTTCCGTGCTGGTTATTCAGGCAGTTGTGAGCATGTTTTCTTAACTGTCGGGATTGTGCTTTGTCGGCATGTCAACTTTCGAGTTTTTGCACTTTCATTCTTGTGGTGTCAGTGATCTCATTGTCGGCCTTTTGAACTTTCAGTCTTGTCAGGTAGACCCTGAATAATATACCTAGCCACAGCGTTATCCTTATTCAGTTTTTTTAAATCATAAACATGTCTGCTAATTCTTTCTTTAAAAGATCTGCTGATTTTTCCAACATAAAAAGTATCACATAGCTCATACATTGCTAAGTAAAGTAGGTGTTTGGTCATGCAGTCAGTATAAATGATGGAGTAATATGATTTATCAGTCATAAGATGTTAAATTATTAGCTGTTCCAAATTCATCCCTGGTTTGGCACCCATATCTCTAATAGACACAGGCAAACTGTAAATGTTTCATCTTCCAGGCCCCTACTTGTAAATGTTTCCTCTCCCAAACCCCTACTTACACTTATTAAGGGCATCAGAACGCTTCAGGGGATTTGGGATGCATGGCTAGGCTTAAAAAGGTCCTTGTGGTCATTAGCCTAGTAAACACCTGTGAACCTATAAAAGAGGAGAATCCATGGGCAGATATGCTGAAATGGCCAGTAAATTAACCTTGATAAATAAGTAAGAGAGGCCATAGGATAGTAACTCACACAAATATTGTAAAACCATAGAACTACTAGCCCTGAATGAGTGCTGGTTATGTTGCTGGCAGCAACTAGAAAACCATTTCCATTTGCTAATATATGGTTTTCTAGGAGCAGGCTTTCTTACCTCTAGTAGAACCTGATGCACAAACTCAATAAACAGGTGCCTAAAGGGGGAATCCCGGGGG
>NW_025050956.1:0-11341 GCF_019279795.1 Protopterus annectens
TAGTGTTCTGAAGATAAGTAAAAAACTCTACAAATTTCCCGACACCCCCCTTCCAAAAAATGACTATATCATCTAAAAAGCGCCTATAAAGCGTCCAATATTGCTCATAACCAGAATTAAGAACAAAATTGGATTCCCATGCAGCTAATACAATGTTAGCATAAGTGGGTGCGCAGGCCGCACCCATTGCTACACCACTTATTTGTTGATAATATTCATTATTGAATCCAATAAAATTGTTCCTTAGTACAACTTCAACTAATTCAACTACTGCTACTTTCTCTGAATGTGTAAGTTTGTTGTCTAAAAATACCATGTCTTCAAAAAACCTCATCCCTTCATCATGAGGTATACATGAAAATAAATCTATGACATCTATTGTCACAAAAAGTAGGTCATTAGTTAATAATTCAGGATTAATGTTCTTCAATAGGTCCCAAGAATCCTTAAGAATGTATTTGTTAGTATTACACAAATGTTTTGTTGTAATATCCACATATTTGGCCATAGGGAGAGTCTTGGAGCCATCAGCTGCCACTATAGGTCTCAAGGGGGGGTCACTAACATTTTTATGTACCTTCGGTATACCAAAAATAATGGGTATCCTCGGTTTCGGTACATAAAGAAATTGATGCAGTTTCACATCAATAGTGCCCTCCATAAGCATATTGTTTAAAGTGTTGTCTATTTTCTGGTATGCCAAAAGAACCTCATTCTGAGAAACTATCCTGTATTTATTGTCATCACCTAGGATGGTGTTCATTTTTCCATCATAGATAATATTTTCCATGATGACCACCCCTCCCCCCTTATCAGGTTTCATAATCCTTATTTGATTGTTCTGTCTTAACTCATTCAACATTTTAGATTCTTCTTCCGTTATATTGTTCTCCTTAATATTGAATTTAAATTCTTTTCTGATTTTCTTTTCCAGAACGGAATCCAAATTTCTTATTTGGGGGTGGTATGGGGGATTAAATGTACTTTTTCTGGTTAATACTTGTTGCTGGGAACCAAGGTCCAGTCTCCTGGGGGGTAATGTGACTTGTAGGTTCACTTTTCTCAAAAACAATTTCATATCTATTATGGTTTGAACTATGTCACCTTTAGTATTAGGAATATATTTAAAACCTTTACTAAGAACATCAAAGTGAATTTTATTAATAGAAATGTTGCTAAAATTATAAATAGAGAAATTATTTAATGAGTAAGTAGTACCTGTTTGTAATATTCCTTCATCCAACCCATGACGTAGCACAGGTTGGGGTACAAGGGTCATATTCTGAGTAGGGGAAGAAATAGGGGTTGGAGTAAGGGTGCATATAGAATTAACTAATACCTCCCTCTCCCTCTTCTCCCTCCCCTTTGCTGAAAATTTTGAAAGCGTTTATTAATTTCTTGTTGTGGTCTTTCATTCATTAATGGAGGAAATTCAAAATCATAGTCCATCCTGTCATAAAAGTTATTGGAAAAAGCTCTAAAATCATTTCTGTTAGGAAGTTAGGAAAACAAAAATATTTTTTTGTTTTTTTCAAATTTTTTTCACAGACAGAAAAGAAAACACAATAAATGCTTTGCTTTTCGATTAAATGCTATCAAAAGCTAGTACACTTGAGTGTATTAGCCTGTAGTTTAACTTTTAAGGAAACTTAAACTATGCAATGCAACCAACAATTAAAGCTTATAAAAACAGGAAAAACAGGTAATACCACAATAAAATAGACAGAAACAGTCATCGAATAACACAAACAGTCGAACAATGCAAGAAAAAATACTTAAAATCTGGAAAGTTGCTTTTTCTGCTCTCTGCTGCTCTAGGAACTCTGCTGGATACCACGAGGAGTTGTGCTGAGCTCTCTCAAGCCAGAAAAGCCCGCCAAAGCGTGCTTTATAGCAGGGTGCTGGAAAAGGCAGGAAATGACCCAAAATGGCCAATGAACTACAAGTTACTGTCTTAAACCACTAATCTGAGGACAAACAGGCAGCTCAGTACTCCCCACTCCCACTGGTGAGTAAAGAAACTTCCCTTCGACCAAACAAGGAAAATGAAGAAGCACAGGAACCAAGACAAAGCCCAGGGATCAGCAAAATCTGATAACTGGAACAAACTAGCCAGGAAAGTTTAGAAAACAAGAATTGTTTTTTGTTTTTTTCAATTTTTTTTCACATACAGAACAGAAAACACAATAAATGCTTTGCTTTTCGATTAAATGCTATCAATTCTAGTACACTTGAGTGTATTCGCCTGTAGTTTAACTTTTAAGCAAACTAAAACTCTGAAGTGCAACCAACAATTAAAGCTTATAAAACCAGGAAAAACAGGTTATACCACTATAAAATAGACAGAAACAGTCGTTGAATAACACAAATAGTCGAAAAATGCAAGAAAAAATACTTAAAAGCTTGAAAGTTGCTCTTTCTGCTCTCTGCTGCTCTAGGAACTCTGCTGGATACCACGAGGAGCTGTGCTGAGTTCTCTACAGCCAGAAAAGCCAGCCAAAGCGTGCTTTATAGCAGGGGGCTGGAAAAGGCAGGAAATGACCCAAAATGGCCAATGAACTACAAGTTACTGTCTTAAACAACTCCTCTGAGGACAAACAGGCAGCTCAGTACTCCCCACTCCCACTGGTGAGTAAAGAAACTTCCCTTCGACCAAACAAGGAAAATGAAGTAGCACAGGAACCAATATAAAGCCCAGGGATCAGCAAAATCTGATCACTGGAACAAACTAGCCAGGAAAGTTAGGAAAACAAGAATATTTTTTTGTTTTTTTCAAATTTTTTTCACAGATAGAACAGAAAACACAATAAATGCTTTGCCTTTCGATTAAATGCTATCAAAAGCTAGTACACTTGAGTGTATTAGCTTGTAGTTTAACTTTTAAGCAAACTTAAACTATGAAGTGCAACCAACAATTAAAGCTCATAAAAACAGGAAAAACAGGTAATACCACTATAAAATAGACAGAAACAGTCGTCGAATAACACAAAAAGTCGAAAAATGCAAGAAAAAATACTTAAAATCTGGAAAGTTGCTTTTTCTGCTCTCTGCTGCTCTAGGAACTCTCCTGGATCCAACGAGGAGCTGTGCTAAGTTCTCTAGAGCCAGAAAAGCCCGACAAAGCGTGCTTTAGAGCAGGGGGCTGGAAAAGGCAGGAAATGACCCAAAATGGCCAATGAACTCAAGTTACTGTCTTAAACCACTCCTCTGAGGACAAACAGGCAGCTCAGTACTCTCCACTCCCACTGGTGAGTAAAGAAATTCCCTACAACCAAACAAGGAAAATGGAGAAGCACAGGAACCAAGACAAAGCCCAGGGATCAGCAAAATCTGATCACTGGAACAAACAAGCCAGGAAAGTTAGGAAAACAAGAATTTTTTTTGTTTTTTCAATTTTTTTCACAGACAGAACAGAAAACACAATAAATGCTTTGCTTTTCGATTAAATGCTATCAAAAGCTAGTACACTTGAGTGTATTAGCCTGTAGTTTAACTTTTAAGCAAACTTAAACTCTGAAGTGCAACCAACAATTAAAGCTTATAAAAACAGGAAAAGTAGGTAATACCGCTATAAAATAGACAGAAACAGTCGTCGAATAACACAAACAGTCGAAAAATGCAAGAAAAAATACTTAAAATCTGGAATGTTGCTTTTTCTGCTCTCTGCTGCTCTAGGAACTCTGCTGGATACCACGAGGAGCTGTGCTGAGTTCTCTTCAGCCAGAAAAGCCAGCCAAAGTGTGCTTTATAGCAGGGGGCTGGAAAAGGCAGGAAATGACCCAAAATGGCCAATGAACTACAAGTTACGGTCTTAAACCACTCCTCTGAGGACAAACAGGCTGCTCAGTACTCCCCACTCCCACTGGTGAGTAAAGAAACTTCCCTTCGACCAAACAAGGAAAATGGAGAAGCACAGGAACCAAGACAAAGCCCAGGGATCAGCAAAATCTGATCACTGGAACAAACTAGCCAGGAAAGTTAGGAAAACAAGAGTTTTTTTTGTTTTTTTCAATTTTTTTCACAGACAGAACAGAAAACACAATAAATGCTTTGCTTTTCGATTAAATGCCATCAAAAGCTAGTACACTTGAGTGTATTAGCCTGTAGTTTAACTTTTAAGCAAACTTAAACTCTGAAGTGCAATCAACAATTAAGCTTATGAAAACAGGAAAAACAGGTAATACCACTATAAAATAGACAGAAACAGTCGTTGAATAACACAAACAGTCGAAAAATGTAAGAAAAAATACATAAAATCTGGAAAGTTGCTTTTTCTGCTCTCTGCTGCTGTAGGAACTCTGCTGGATACCACGATGAGCTGTGCTGAGTTCTCTACAGCCAGAAAAACCCGCCAAAGCATGCTTTATAGCAGGGGGCTGGAAAAGGCAGGAAATGACCCAAAATGGCCAATGAACTACAAGTTACTGTCTTAAACCACTCCTCTGAGGACAAACAGGCAGCTCAGTACTCCCCACTCCCACTGGTGAGTAAAGAAACTTTCCTTCGACCAAACAAGGAAAATGGAGAAGCACAGGAACCAAGACAAAGCCCAGGGATCAGCAAAATCTGATCACTGGAACAAACTAGCCAGGAAAGTTAGGAAAACAAGAATTTTTTTTTTTTCAATTTTTTTTCACATACAGAACAGAAAACACAATAAATGCTTTGCTTTTCGATTAAATGCTATCAAAAGCTAGTACACTTGAGTGTATTAGCCTGTAGTTTAACTTTTAAGCAAACTTAAACTCTGAAGTGCAACCAACAATTAAAGCTTATAAAAACAGGAAAAACAGGTAATACCACTATAAAATAGACAGAAACAGTCGTCGAATAACACAAACAGTCAAAAAATGCAAGAAAAAATACTTAAATTCTGGAAAGTGGCTTTTTCTGCTCTCTGCTTCTGTAGGAACTATGCTGGATACCACGAGGAGCTGTGCTGAGTTCTCTACAGTCAGAAAAGCCCGCCAAAGTGTGCTTTTTAGCAGTTGGCTGGAAAAGGCAGGAAATGACCCAAAATGGCCAATGAACTACAAGTTACTGTCTTAAACCACTCCTCTGAGGACAAACAGGCAGCTCAGTACTCCCCACTCCCACTGGTGAGTAAAGAAACTTCCCTTCGACCAAACAAGGAAAATGGAGAAGCACAGGAACCAAGACAAAGCCCAGGGATCAGCAAAATCTGATCACTGGAACAAACTAGCCAGGAAAGTTAGGAAAACAAGAATTTTTTTTGTTTTTTTCAATTTTTTTTCACATACAGAACAGAAAACACAATAAATGCTTTGCTTTTCGATTAAATGCTATCAAAAGCTAGTAACTTGAGTGTATAGCCTGTAGTTTAACTTTTAAGCAAACTTAAACTCTGAAGTGCAACCAACAATTAAAGCTTATAAAAACAGGAAAAACAGGTAATACCACTATAAAATAGACAGAAACAGTCGTCGAATAACACAAACAGTCAAAAAATGCAAGAAAAAATACTTAAATTCTGGAAAGTGGCTTTTTCTGCTCTCTGCTTCTGTAGGAACTCTGCTGGATACCACGAGGAGCTGTGCTGAGTTCTCTACAGTCAGAAAAGACGGCCAAAGTGTGCTTTTTAGCAGTTGGCTGGAAAAGGCAGGAAATGACCCAAAATGGCCAATGAACTACACGTTAGTCTTAAACCACTCCTCTGAGGACAAACAGGCAGCTCAGTACTCCCCACTCCCACTGGTGAGTAAAGAAACTTCCCTTCGACCAAACAAGGAAAATGGAGAAGCACAGGAACCAAGACAAAGCCCAGGGATCAGCAAAATCTGATCACTGGAACAAACTAGCCAGGAAAGTTAGGAAAACAAGAATATATATATTTTTTTCAAATTTTTTTCACAGACAGAACAGAAAACACAATAAATGCTTTGCTTTTCGATTAAATGCTATCAAAAGCTAGTACAATTGAGTGTATTAGCCTGTAGTTTAACTTTTAAGCAAACTTAAACTCTGAAGTGCAACCAACAATTCAAGCTTATAAAAACAGGAAAAACAGGTAATACCACTATAAAATAGACAGAAACAGTCGTCCAATAACTCAAACAGTCGAAAAATGCAAGAAAAATACTTAAAATCTGGAAAGTTGCTTTTTCTGCTTTCTGCTGCTCTAGGAACTCTGCTGGATACCACGAGGAGCTGTGCTGAGCTCTCTACAGCCAGAAAAGCCCGCCAAAGCGTGCTTTATAGCAGGGGGCTGGAAAAGGCAGGAAATGAACCAAAATGGCCAATGAACTACAAGTTACTGTCTTAAACCACTCCTCTGAGGACAAACAGGCAGCTCAGTACTCCCCACTCCCACTGGTGAGTAAAGAAACTTCCCTTCGACCAAACAAGGAAAATGGAAAAGCACAGGAACCAAGACAAAGCCCAGGGATCAGCAAAATCTGATCACTGGAACAAACTAGCCAGGAAAGTTAGGAAAACAAGAATATTTTTTTGTTTTTTTCAATTTTTTTTCACAGACAGAACAGAAAACACAATAAATGCTTTGCTTTTCGATTAAATGCTATCAAAAGCTAGTACACTTGCCTGTATTAGCCTGTAGTTTAACTTTTAAGCAAACTTAAACTATGAAGTGCAACCAACAATTAAAGCTCATAAAAACAGGAAAAACAGGTAATACCACTATAAAATAGACAGAAACAGTCGTCGAATAACACAAACAGTCGAAAAATGCAAGAAAAAATACTTAAAATCTGGAAAGTTGCTTTTTCTGCTCTCTGCTGCTCTAGGAACTCTCCTGGATCCAACGAGGAGCTGTGCTAAGTTCTCTAGAGCCAGAAAAGCCCGACAAAGCGTGCTTTAGAGCAGGGGGCTGGAAAAGGCAGGAAATGACCCAAAATGGCCAATGAACTCAAGTTACTGTCTTAAACCACTCCTCTGAGGACAAACAGGCAGCTCAGTACTCCCCACTCCCACTGGTGAGTAAAGAAATTCCCTACAACCAAACAAGGAAAATGGAGAAGCACAGGAACCAAGACAAAGCCCAGGGATCAGCAAAATCTGATCACTGGAACAAACAAGCCAGGAAAGTTAGGAAAACAAGAATTTTTTTTTGTTTTTTTCAATTTTTTTCACATACAGAACAGAAAACACAATAAATGCTTTGCTTTTCGATTAAATGCTATCAAAAGCTAGTACACTTGAGTGTATTAGCCTGTAGTTTAACTTTTAAGCAAACTTAAACTCTGAAGTGCAACCAACAATTAAAGCTTATAAAAACAGGAAAAGTAGGTAATACCGCTATAAAATAGACAGAAACAGTCGTCGAATAACACAAACAGTCGAAAAATGCAAGAAAAAATACTTAAAATCTGGAATGTTGCTTTTTCTGCTCTCTGCTGCTCTAGGAACTCTGCTGGATACCACGAGGAGCTGTGCTGAGTTCTCTTCAGCCAGAAAAGCCAGCCAAAGTGTGCTTTATAGCAGGGGGCTGGAAAAGGCAGGAAATGACCCAAAATGGCCAATGAACTACAAGTTACGGTCTTAAACCACTCCTCTGAGGACAAACAGGCTGCTCAGTACTCCCCACTCCCACTGGTGAGTAAAGAAACTTCCCTTCAACCAAACAAGGAAATTGGATAAGCACAGGAACCAAGACAAAGCCCAGGGATCAGCAAAATTTGATCACTGGAACAAACTAGCCAGGAAAGTTAGGAAAACAAAAATATTTTTTTGTTTTTTTCAAATTTTTTTCACAGACAGAAAACAAAACACAATAAATGCTTTGCTTTTCGATTAAATGCTTTCAAAAGCTAGTACACTTGAGTGTATTAGCCTGTAGTTTAACTTTTAAGCAAACTTAAACTATGAAGTGCACCAACAATTAAAGCTTATAAAAACAGGAAAAACAGGTAATACCGCTATAAAATAGACAGAAACAGTCGTCGAATAACACAAACAGTCGAAAAATGCAAGAAAAAATACTTAAATTCTGGAAAGTTGCTTTTTCTGCTCTCTGCTGCTCTAGGAACTCTGCTGGATACCACGAGGAGCTGTGCTGAGTTCTCTACAGCCAGAAAAGCCAGCCAAAGCGTGCTTTATAGCAGGGGGCTAGAAAAGGCAGGAAATGTCCCAAAATGGCCAGTGAACTACAAGTTACTGTCTTAAACCACTCCTCTGAGGACAAACAGGCAGCTCAGTACTTCCCACACCCACTGGTGAGTAAAGAAACTTCCCTTCGACGAAACAAGGAAAATAGAGAAGCACAGCATCCAAGGCAAAGCCCAGGGATCAGCAAAATCTGATCACTGGAACAAACTAGCCAGGAAAGTTAGGAAAACAAGAATTTTTTTTGTTTTTTTTCAATTTTTTTTCACAGACAGAACAGAAAACCCAATAAATGCTTTGCTTTTCGATTAAATGCTATCAAAAGCTAGTACACTTGAGTGTATTAGCCTGTAGTTTAACTTTTAAGCAAACTTAAACTCTGAAGTGCAACCAACAATTAAAGCTTATAAAAACAGGAAAAACAGGTAATCCCACTATAAAATAGACAGAAACAGTCGTTGAATAACACAAACAGTCGAAAAATGCAAGAAAAAATACTTAAAATCTGGAAAGTTGCTTTTTCTGCTCTCTGCTGCTCTAGGAACTCTGCTGGATACCACGAGGAGCTGTGCTGAGTTCTCTACAGCCAGAAAAGCCCGCCAAAGCATGCTTTATAGCAGGGGGCTTGAAAAGGCAGGAAATTACCCAAAATTGCCAATGAACTATAACTTACTGTCTTAAACCACTCCTCTGAGGACAAACAGGCAGCTCAGTACTCCCCACTCCCACTGTTGAGTAAAGAAACTTCCCTTCAACCAAACAAGGAAAATGAATAAGCACAGGAACCAAGACAAAGCCCAGGGATCAGCAAAATCTGATCACTGGAACAAACTAGCCAGGAAAGTTAGGAAAACAAAAATATTTTTTTGTTTTTTTCAAATTTTTTTCACAGACAGAAAAGAAAACACAATAAATGCTTTGCTTTTCGATTAAATGCTATCAAAAGCTAGTACACTTGAGTGTATTAGCCTGTAGTTTAACTTTTAAGGAAACTTAAACTATGCAGTGCAACCAACAATTAAAGCTTATAAAAACAGGAAAAACAGGTAATACCACAATAAAATAGACAGAAACAGTCATCGAATAACACAAACAGTCGAACAATGCAAGAAAAAATACTTAAAATCTGGAAAGTTGCTTTTTCTGCTCTCTGCTGCTCTAGGAACTCTGCTGGATACCACGAGGAGTTGTGCTGAGCTCTCTCAAGCCAGAAAAGCCCGCCAAAGCGTGCTTTATAGCAGGGTGCTGGAAAAGGCAGGAAATGACCCAAAATGGCCAATGAACTACAAGTTACTGTCTTAAACCACTAATCTGAGGACAAACAGGCAGCTCAGTACTCCCCACTCCCACTGGTGAGTAAAGAAACTTCCCTTCGACCAAACAAGGAAAATGAAGAAGCACAGGAACCAAGACAAAGCCCAGGGATCAGCAAAATCTGATAACTGGAACAAACTAGCCAGGAAAGTTTAGAAAACAAGAATTGTTTTTTGTTTTTTTCAATTTTTTTTCACATACAGAACAGAAAACACAATAAATGCTTTGCTTTTCGATTAAATGCTATCAATTCTAGTACACTTGAGTGTATTAGCCTGTAGTTTAACTTTTAAGCAAACTAAAACTCTGAAGTGCAACCAACAATTAAAGCTTATAAAAACAGGAAAAACAGGTAATACCACTATAAAATAGACAGAAACAGTCGTCGAATAACACAAATAGTCGAAAAATGCAAGAAAAAATACTTAAAAGCTTGAAAGTTGCTATTTCTGCTCTCTGCTGCTCTAGGAACTCTGCTGGATACCACGAGGAGCTGTGCTGAGTTCTCTACAGCCAGAAAAGCCAGCCAAAGCGTGCTTTATAGCAGGGGGCTGGAAAAGGCAGGAAATTACCCAAAATGGCCAATGAACTACAAGTTACTGTCTTAAACAACTCCTCTGAGGACAAACAGGCAGCTCAGTACTCCCCACTCCCACTGGTGAGTTAAGAAACTTCCCTTCGACCAAACAAGGAAAATGGAGAAGCACAGGAACCAAGATAAAGCCCAGGGATCAGCAAAATCTGATCACTGGAACAAACTAGCCAGGAAAGTTAGGAAAACAAGAATTTTTTTTGTTTTTTTTCAAATTTTTTTCACAGACAGAACAGAAAACACAATAAATGCTTTGCTTTTCGATTAAATGCTATCAAAAGCTAGTACACTTGAGTGTATTAGCCTGTAGTTTAACTTTTAAGCAAACTTAAACTATGAAGTGCAACCAACAATTAAAGCTTATAAAAACAGGAAAAACAGGTAATACCACTATAAAATAGACAGAAACAGTCGTCGAATAACACAAACAGTCGAAAAATGCAAGAAAAAATACTTAAAATCTGGAAAGTTGCTTTTTCTGCTCTCTGCTGCTCTAGGAACTCTCCTGGATCCAACGAGGAGCTGTGCTAAGTTCTCTAGAGCCAGAAAAGCCCGACAAAGCGTGCTTTAGAGCAGGGGGCTGGAAAAGGCAGGAAATGACCCAAAATGGCCAATGAACTCAAGTTACTGTCTTAAACCACTCCTCTGAGGACAAACAGGCAGCTCAGTACTCCCCACTCCCACTGGTGAGTAAAGAAATTCCCTACAACCAAACAAGGAAAATGGAGAAGCACAGGAACCAAGACAAAGCCCAGGGATCAGCAAAATCTGATCACTGGAACAAACTAGCCAGGAAAGTTAGGAAAACAAGAATTTTTTTTTTGTTTTTTTCAATTTTTTTTCACATACAGAACAGAAAACACAATAAATGCTTTGCTTTTCGATTAAATGCTATCAAAAGCTAGTACACTTGAGTGTATTAGCCTGTAGTTTAACTTTTAAGCAAACTTAAACTCTGAAGTGCAACCAACAATTAAAGCTTATAAAAACAGGAAAAGTAGGTAATACCGCTATAAAATAGACAGAAACAGTCGTCGAATAACACAAACAGTCGAAAAATGCAAGAAAAAATACTTAAAATCTGGAAAGTTGCTTTTTCTGCTCTCTGCTGCTCTAGCAACTCTGCTTGATACCTCGAGGAGCTGTGCTGAGTTCTCTGCAGCCAGAAAATCCAGCCAAAGTGTGCTTTATAGCAGGGGGCTGGAAAAGGCAGGAAATGACCCTATATGTCCAATGAACTACAAGTTACTGTCTTAAACCACTCCTCTGAGGACAAACAGGCAGCTCAGTACTCCCCACTCCCACTGGTGAGTAAAGAAACTTCCCTTCGACCAAACAAGGAAAATAAAACAC